>NC_141820.1:9319892-9619892 GCF_982586985.1 Callionymus lyra | reverse complement strand
GTGGTTAATGAAGTCGAACAGGACAAGGAATGCAAACACACACACATGCGTACACAGACAAACACACACACACACACACACACACACACACACACACACACACACACACACACACACACACACACACACACACACACACACACACACACACAAAGTACAGTTAATGATAAACTTGCCCTTTTACTTGCCAACCATGAAGTACACACTCTTTATATCTGATCCTCATTTCTGTTGTTATTTGAAATCAATGCTAGTGATGTAAAGTTAATCTATCCTGTTATTACAACACAACTTTTGTCATTGTACGACTATAAGAGTTGTTACTTTAACATTCATAAAACCAACAACCATATTATTGATTGACACTCTTGGCAACCAAAGTTAACAACAGCAATATTAGCAATAAAAGAGTCCTTTCCGTGAGACTCTGATTTCCTCCCACTGTTCCCACAAGTTATGACTCTGACTTGTGAGTATCTGCCAAACAACAACAACAATGAACACACAACATAAGTTATAAAACCAACAGTTACAATATTGTAATATAAAAACTACTAGGGTTGTAAGAAAAGGGTTAGGGTTGTTATTCTGTCTTAATCTTTATCCCTTTTCTTTGTGTTTTTTCCTTCGATCTTTGTTCTTTATATTTGCACTTTGTCATCCTTTGCACTTTGTTATTTTATTTGCACTTTGTTTTTATGAAACTATCGTCTGCTTTGAACTGGAAACCCACTTTCCTGAAGTAGATCTCCAGAGGGATTAATAATTAAACCTGTCTAATTTAATCTAATCTAATCTAATCTAATCTAATCTAATCTTAAACATATATTCAATTAAATATTGTGTTTTTTTCTCCACGATATTGCATCTATATTGTTGCTTTCAAATCATAATTGTATTATTATCATATTCATTTTAGGGTTTAAATACTATGAATTTTGTATAAAATCAAGTAGTTTTTCGAAATTAAAGTTCAAAGATTTACTTCCTTCGTTCATCTTTGTGTTGCAATTATACTTCTGACAGCTAGATGGCAGCAGTCATTGCATCCTCCGCAGCTAAAGGAACAATGAAATCCTGCGAGATCTCAGTGATGAACTTAGGACGAGAGGATACAGCCATTTTGGTTTCAAAACAAATGAGTACTCGACAATACTAAAAATATATCCTTGTTACTACAGTATTGTAATATATCATATTGTTGCCTCTGTATCGTGATACGTATTGTAACACTTCTAATATTAGGGTTATAATTAACAACTAAAATAATCACAGCATTTGTTCATTTTTGTGTTGCAAATAAACCGAGGATCTCGCAATGACTGAGGATGAGAGGATACAGTGACTCCAGCTGCTTTTAAAGCTGATTATTGGACATATTTTGGTTTGAAAACAAATGAAATCAGTTACGACTTCGTCAAGAGTCATGTGGTCTGTAAATACTACAACACCAGAGTCAAGCACTCGAAAATACTACACATATACTTGTTACTACTGTACTGAATGATATCAAAATATATTTTCGTGTTGCCCCTGTATCATGATACGTATAGTACCGACAAATTACTGAGAAAACACACCCCCTATAAACGTGCAAATATTGACGACAACAACAATAGCAATAGCAAAGCAAAGAAAACAACAGTATTAATAATAATATTTTTGTTTATATTATTATAAAGCATCCCAGGCTCCTGCCATTCAAAAGGTTTAAGTATCTTTAACATGTGTTGATTCTATTGTGTGTGCAGGTGTGGCAGTGTGGCGGCAGCCTGGAGATCCACCCCTGCTCTCACGTGGGTCACGTCTTCCCCAAGAAGGCACCGTACGCTCGACCCAACTTCCTCCAGAACACCGTGAGGGCCGCAGAAGTCTGGATGGATTCCTATAAAGTGCACTTTTACAACAGGAACCCTCCTGCCAAGAAGGTGATTCACTCATTATTGTCACAAGCATTTCTTTTAAGAGATTCTTTAGATTATCTTCTGGTGCAAATGATCCATTGAATAGAAGTTTGAGACCAAGTTTAAGGCAAGAATCCTAAATATGAAATCCTTTCTTTTATTTTTAAACAAGACTTGACATCCCCTTATATGAGTTAGATCCACTTCATCTTCAAAAACTTCTGTTAAATGATCAAAAACTTAAACCAAATCTCAGAGCGACATATTAGTCATTGCTGACTCTACGTTTGTGGTTCAACCTCTATTAGCCGGAGTCATGAGCTAAGCACTGACCACGGTTCTCGGCAGGGAATTTCCAAAGAGGAAAAAATGTAAATGAGAAAAAAAGAAGAAGCAGAATTTGACACAGATGTGCTTTATGTGGCCAAGATAAATAGATTGTATTTCCAGAAAACATTATTAAAAAGAGAATTCCTGTGTATTCAATGAAAATCTGACTATGGAAAGTTATTATGAAACTTGCAGAACAAACTGGTTGATACCATCTAAAATAGGAAACAATCTGACAACCACTGCATAACCAACATTACATTGTCAACGATACGATATATAGTGATATTGTAGTAACAAGTATATATGTGTAGTATTGTCAAGTATTTGACTCTGGTTTTGCAGAATTTACAGACCACATGACTCTTGACGAAGTTGCTTTCATTTGTTTTCAAACCAAAATATATCCAAACATCTTGAGTCGACTGTATCCTCTCGTCCTCAGTCATCACTGGGATCTCGCAGGATTTTTATTGTTCCTGTAACTAGGGAGGATGAAATGACTGCTGCCATCTAGTGGCCGGAAGTATAATTGCAACACAAAAATGAACGAAGGCAGTAAATCTTTGCACGTTAATTGTCAATAAATAATATAAAACTACTTGATTTTTATACACAATTCATAGTATTTAAACCTTAAAATGACAATGGTAAAAATAAAATTATGATTTTAAAGCAACAAAATAGATGTAATATCGTGAAGAAAAACTAAATCAGAATATTTAAGTGAACATATGTTTAAGATTAGATTAGATTGACTTTATTAATCCCCCTGCTTCTGGGGTTAGGTTTAATATGTCCAAACATCAGCTTTAAAAGCTGCTGGAGTCCACTGCATCCTCTCGTCCTCAGTCATCGTAGGGATCTGGTGGGAGGACACTGATGTCCACTGCTATTTAACAGCCGGAAGTTTTGCGACACAAAAATGAACAAAGGCTGTGAATATTTATTAATTGTTATTAAAAATGTAATCGTTTATTTCCCAAAGACTTTACTAACTTTACCTTCATAAAAGTACTGTGATAAAACAAATCAATACAGTCCTGTTGAATATCGATACAGTATTGTGGAAAAAAAAGAGCTATATCAGTCATTTTTCACACATATAACTAGGCTCTAAAGTTTATTAAGCGTTTTTATAGTTTTAATCTTGTATTTTTAGTTATAAAGTGATTCTTATTCTATCTTTTACACTTCTTATCTCCCTCTTTCTTAACCGTTGACTTCGAAGAACCCAGCACAAGATTTACGATGTGTCCGACTGTTGCACAAAAGGAACCTTGAACCTCGATGAACGTGTTATCTGTGGACACACCCAGACGCTGTTGAGAGCATTTATTTTAAATCCAACAATAAGAATCTGATGCTAAAGACACACTCTCAGCTATTTAAAACTCTGCTGTTGATTATGGTTATTATTATTTGGATCAAAGTCTCGATGGAAAAACCTGTCGTGGAATTTGAAACGGTTCAGGAGGCTATTGTTGCTGGTGTTGTTTGAAGTACAATGCACTAAAAATAGAGACATTCAAGTCTAGTTAATGTTCCCGGTCAAGAGTATTCCCGAGTCGTCGTGTTCCACCGTGAGGATTCAATTCAGTTAGGAAGGAAAAACACATGTTAATATAGGTTTACAGTGACGTTCACCACCAAAGATGATCCTGTTCAAGTCAATCAATCGTATAACTGTGTGTGTGTGTGTGTGTGTGTGTGTGTGTGTGTGTGTGTGTGTGTGTGTGTGTGTGTGTGTGTGTGCGCGCGTGTGTGTGTGTATGTGTGTGTGTGCGGGTTATGAAAGGTAACCTCAGATAACTTTACACTTGTCACACCTTTGTCTCGCTCCCCTCCTACCTCCTGCTTTATTCAACTTCCTTCTCCTGGCAAACATGCTACGTGTACCGATGTTGACTTTTTACATTTACACATTTATACAAGTTAGAAGGAAGGAAGATTGGATTATGTATTAAGGAATTCATGAAAAGTTTGATTTCATTAAAAGAAAAGGTGCTTTAATCATGAATATATATTTTCAATTGAAGAGAAAAAGAATTTGCTTGATGAATCCTCAAAACATTAAAAATATATATACTGTATATATATATATATATATATATATATATATATATATATATATATATATATATATATATATATATATAAATATATATATATATATATATATATATATATATATATAAATAATAGCATTTGAAAACTTTTTCTTTTGGAATTGAAACGATCATTTTTTTAAACCGTTTTTTTATTTGTTTATTTCATTAATCAATCCCCAAAAATGCATTATTAAAAAACGTATTTTTAAAACTTGTGAAACTAAAGTAAAAACAGTTTATAGTTTCCTTTTTTTTCTTTTTAATTAAAAACATGTTTTAATTAAATCAACATTTTGGATTAAGCATTTTATTATCGAGGAAATACATATGCTTAAATGAATCAACATTTATTTTAAAAATGAATATTAACTGAATTAACATTTTATTTTTTATAAGCTTTTTACTTAAAGTAAAATCAACTTTTTTGATTTAATTTTTTCATATTTTAATTGAACATATTTTATTTTTAATTAAATATTACTTTTTTTTTTAATTGAAGCAACATTTTCTGGGATTAAAGCAGCATTTTATATCGATATTTTGATTGATTAAATCCTTTTTTTTAAAGTTGAAAATATATCATTATTTTATTAAATAAACCTTTCTTTTAATTAAAGAAATAAAAGGGATAAAAGCCAGTTTTTTTTTATTGAAGCAGCTTTGTTTTCCTTTTAAATTAAATCAACCTTTTTTTGGTTAAATGACGAGACAAATCTACCTTCATAAGTGAAAAGATCTTCCAGGGTTTGGATTCTTGTAAACATCACACGTCTAGATTGATAAATGACACAAGCAGGAAATCAATATTAGTTCCAGGTGTGTCTGCATGTACCTGACGTGGATCTTCTTCTTCTCTTCTCTGGTGCAGGAGTCGTACGGCGACGTGTCGGAGCGTCTGGTTCTGAGGAACAAGCTGAAGTGCAACAGTTTCGACTGGTACCTGAAGAACATCTACCCGGAGCTCCACGTGCCTGAGGACCGGGAGGGATGGCACGGAGCCGTGAGTGTTTCCATCGCATCGCTTAAGTCCTCGATTCTTAGTCACCAAAAACATCCGGCCAATCAGAGGACGCAAGAATAAAGATGTCGCCTTAAATCTGCTCTTGACTCTGAAGGTCCTGCTAGAGACACAGACTCACATACCAGCTGAACTTGATAGTGTTTTGGTCAATGTTTGGATATTAAGGCTAATCAAACATTAGTCACAGTAACAAAATAAATTACCTTAGTAAGTTTCGTTACAGTTACATCATCAGTTTTAATTCAAAAAGTAAAACAATAATTAAAAAAATAACTTAGAAGTAACTTACACTAGTAATGCGTTAACAGACCCAGTTTTTGTTTATTTTATGGACAAAAAAAAAACAGCAACCGTTACATTTTTTTTAGGTAGATATTAATTGTTTGTTTTAATAAATGAATATTTACCTAAAAAATAATAAAAAATCCTTTAACAGAAAAAAGGGAAATTGAAAAAAACAAACAAACGATTCGTAGAGTTCAAGTGAGGTTATAACAAAAGGTAGTTCCTTAAAAAATTTAATTACAAAACAAGTATAAAATACTACAGTAACTGTATTTTAAAAATCATTTAATGATGCGACTCAACCACTGACACAAAGATCTTGTAAAAATAATTTCAAAACAAACATTAAAAAATGAAAAACAATCTCCAACTTTTAACGTTTCTACAAAAAACATGGTTCATGATAAAAGTCTGTGTTCAATGAATATTTACAGTTTTCAATCCGATCGTCTTTTCCGTTTTGCAACTTTGTTCAGGGTCGAGAGTTTCTTTGATGCATTAATATGAGTTTGAAATTACAAAGCCTTTATTAAAGTAAGATAACAAACTTAAATAACAATATAGTCCAAATCCTAGATAGATAGATGGAGAGATGGAGAGATGGAGAGATGCTGGAGTTACTGTATCCTCTCATTCTCAGTCGTTGCGGGACTCTCGGAGGGTTTTTATTGTTCCTATAGCTGCGGAGGACGTAATGACTGCTGCCGTCTAGTGGCAGGACGTTTAATTGCAACACAAAAAAAAAAAAAAAACGGGATTA
Organism: Callionymus lyra; assembly: GCF_982586985.1. Classification (NCBI taxonomy): domain Eukaryota; kingdom Metazoa; phylum Chordata; class Actinopteri; order Syngnathiformes; family Callionymidae; genus Callionymus; species Callionymus lyra. The sequence continues at coordinate 9,613,481 of NC_141820.1, read as the reverse complement.
TTTTATTTGTAATTAAAAAAAATAGTAAAAGGGTAAGGAGTGTGGATTGATGGATCGAAGGATGGATGGATGGATTGGGTTTCCAGATCACACGATGGTTTAAAAAAAAAAAAAGAACGAGAACAAAGTGCAAATACAAAGAACATGGATCAAAGGAAATAATGAAAATAAAAGGATACAAAAATATATATACATATCAAAATTGTACAGATTGTATCAGGATGACACGCTATATGTTTGGTTTCCATGACTCAGAATTTGTTAAAATAATGCTGGTATCATACTTTTAGCAGAAATGTTGGCTTTAAAATCTTAACTTTTGAAAAGACAGAGTGAACATAAGTAGGCAGAACTCTGAAGAAATTTTTACCGTGAATAAAATATTGTAAATGTTGATCTAACAAAAAAAAGGATTTTGTGTCATTTTTAAGAAGTTATGAAAAGTCAAGACAAAGAGAAAGAGCAAGAAGCTGCAGTTCATCAAGTGTCCACTCGAGGCTCACACCAGAGGTCACAATATTACATAATTAAAAAAAACAGCCCGGTTAAAAACAGGTCCTAAATTTTCCAAGATGCCTGCAAACACAGGCAGGTAATAAAGGAGTGTCATCACAGATGTTCGTCTCTTCCACAGTGTGTCCAGTGTGTGCAGGAGTCACATGTCATCGTCGTCTCTATTTCAGGTGCAGAATCTAGGAATGCAGTCGGAGTGTTTGGACTACAACGCTCCGGATCATAATCCCACAGGATCACACATCTCTCTCTTCGGCTGCCACGGTCAGGGAGGCAACCAGGTATTCATCTCACTTTTCCACTTTATTTTCCTCCGTTTCCTTTACGAATACAATCCCCTGATTGTGAAGAAACACACTTGACTTCACCTGAATGATGCAACGCCTCACTTACCTTTCTTTCACACGGGAAAGAAAACATTGTGCGTTTGTTTCTTCTTCCCTTTTTCTTCACAGTGTTTTCGTTCACATAGAGTGAGAAATGTTTTGCTAGCACAGACGACAATACAGGTCTTTAACCAAATCAGTGTTTAGGCAAGAAACTGTATCAAGTTACAGGGGCAGAGATACGATATATATTGATACTGTAGTAACAAGGATGTATGTGTAGTATTGTTGAGTACTTGACTCTGGTGTTGCAGTATTTACAGACCACATGACTCTTGACGAAGTCGTAATTGATTTCATTTGTTTTCAAACCAAAATATGTCTAAAAATAAGCTTTAGAAGCTGCTGGAGTCACTGTATCCTCTTGTCCTCAGTCATTGCGGGACCCTCAGTTTGATTGCAGCACAAAAATGAACAAATGCTGTGATTATTTTATTTGTAAATAAAAAACCCTTATGTTATAAGTGTTAGGAGCAAGAATCCGGCGATACGATGCGTATCACGATACAGGGTCAACAATACGATATATAGTAATACTGCAGTTACGAGGATATATTTACAGTATTGTTGAGTACTTGACTCTGGTGTTGCAGAATTTACAGACCACATGACTCTTGACGAAGTCGCTTTCATTTGTTTTCTAACCAAAATATGTCCAAACAGCAGCTTTAAAATCTGCAGGAGTCGATTGTATCCTCTTATCCTCAGTCGTTGCGGGACCCTTAGAGGGTTATTATTGTTCCTATGGCTGTGGAGGACGTAATGACTGCTGCCATCTAGTGGCAGGACGTTTAATTTCAACACAAAAATGAAAAAACTTAGGGTCAACAATAAGATATATCATGATACTGCAGTAACAAGGATATATGTGTAGTATTGTCCAATACTTGACTCTGGTGTTGTAGTATTTACAGACCACATGACTCTTGATGAAGTCGTAACTGCTTTAATTTGTTTTCAAACCAAAATATGTCCCAACATCGGCTTTAAAAGCTGCTGGAGTCACTGTATCCTCTCGTCCTCAGTCCTCGAAGCGTTTTAATGTTCCTTAAGCTACAGAGGACGTATTGACGACTGCCACCTACTGGCCAGAAGTTTGATTGCGACATAAAGATTAACAAAGTCGGTGAATGTTTGATTGTTATTGTGAATAAAAAATGAAGTTGTTTTATCTTTAACAAATAGAATTGAAATAATAATAATAATAAGAGATGCTATTGTGTTTTATTTTGATAACACAAAACTAAGGTGTCATTCAGTGAGTTTACAAAATAAAACAGTATTCGCAGACGTTAAATCACTTTCAACCTCATTTCAATCATGATATGGAAGAAGTTTTACATGTTGATTGTATCTAGTATTGTGTTGGTCATACTATAGAACAACAAGAGTGTTACCCTGACAATAAACAATCGCAAAATAGGTTAAAAAATAAACAACTTTTTCCCAAATCTTTCGGCCCTTAGCTTCACCATCAAAAACATTGTTTTCCTTTCTCAGTTTGGTTAATGGTAATAAACAGGATGTAACATGTGAGCAGTATCAGTTCATCACGATACTTTCACAATAAGAGCTCCTTCAAAAGTAAGAAATGTTGGTGACAAATGAAAGCTTCTCTAGACGAGGTCCATGTTCTAGAAAAACAGCATCTGAGCTGAAACAAGAACCTTTATCTCCTCCTGCTTTTTTGCTCTTCTGGCCCAAAGAGAGTCGCGTTCCGTCTTGAAAGATACATGAGCCTCTTTGGCAGCAATGAATCCTGGGTAAATAAAGTTGCACCAGAGGAGGTCTTTTTATTCAAGAGAAACCAGATGAAGCTGAAAGTTGCATGAGAAGAGCAGGTAGGAGGACATGAAGGAGGATCAGAAGGTTGGTGAGTGGAGGTGATGACAGTGGAAATCATCTCCTCGTTACAACAAACATCTCATAGTGGAGACGAGGTCCACAAGGACCAGATCCTTCATCTCTAGACCAGCTTTGAATCAGTATCAAGAAGAAACTATATTAATACCAATTTATCCCTTGTGTTGTCTCTGGGTCAAGGTGACCCGAGGGCCCGAAAACAAATGTGTTTGGTATCCCTTGTGTTGTCTCTGGGTCAAGGTGACCCGAAGGCCCGAAAGCAAATGTGATTTTAGTATCCGTTGTGTTGTCTCTGGGTCAAGGTGAACCGAAGGCCCGAAAACAAATGTGTTTGTTGTATCCCTTGTGTTGTCTCTGGGTCAAGGTGACCCGAAGGCCCAAAAGCAAATGTGATTTTAGTATCCGTTGTGTTGTCTCTGGGTCAAGGTGACCCGAAGGCCCGTAAACAAATGTGTTCGTGGTATCCTTTGTGTTGTCTCAGGGTCAAGGTGAACCGAAGGCCCGAAAACAAATGTGTTTGTTGTATCCCTTGTGTTGTCTCTGGGTCAAGGTGACCCGAAGGCCCGTAAACAAATTTGTTTGTTGTATCCCTTGTGTTGTCTCTGGGTCAAGGTGACCCGAGGGCCCGAAAACAAATGTGTTTGGTATCCCTTGTGTTGTCTCTGGGTCAAGGTGACCCGAAGGCCCGAAAGCAAATGTGTTTGGTATCCCTTGTGTTGTCTCTGGGTCAAGGTGACCCGAAGGCCCGAAAGCAATTGTGATTTTAGTATCCGTTGTGTTGTCTCTGGGTCAAGGTGACCCGAAGGCCCGAAAACAAATGTGTTTGATGTATCCCTTGTGTTGTCTCTGGGTCAAGGTGACCCGAGGGCCCGAAAACAAATGTGTTTGGTATCCCTTGTGTTGTCTCTGGGTCAAGGTGACCCGAAGGCCCGAAAGCAAATGTGATTTTAGTATCCGTTGTGTTGTCTCTGGGTCAAGGTGACCCGAAGGCCTGTAAACAAATGTGTTTGTTGCATCCCTTGTGTTGTCTCTGGGTCAAGGTGACCCGAGGGCCCGAAAACAAATGTGTTTGGTATCCCTTGTGTTGTCTCTGGGTCAAGGTGACCCGAAGGCCCGTAAACAAATGTGTTCGTGGTATCCTTTGTGTTGTCTCAGGGTCAAGGTGAACCGAAGGCCCGAAAACAAATGTGATTTTAGTATCCCTTCTGTTGTCTCTGGGTCAAGGTGACCCAAAGACCCGAAAACAAATGTTTTTGTTGTATCCCTTGTGATATCTTATGGTCAAGGTGACCATGAAGGCCCAAAAACAAATGTGTTTGATGTTTAATTAATACATACATTTTGCAAGTGACTATTATTTTAGTTCATATTTTAAAATGTCTTGTATATTATATATATTATTGTATATTATATATATTATATTATGCAGAAATGAAAAGACTAAGTCAGTGTGTAACCGGTATTAGTGAAGTATATTTCCTGCACCGGTCAGTAATTTATGCAATATCGATGTCATAGTTATTTTATGGTTTATATTTCCATAAAGTCTGTTTAATCAAAAAATAGTAATAATTATAATATTACTAAGGATTTTTTCATTTTTTTATTTTATTTTTTATAATTTACAATAAACGTGCAAATCTTCACAGAGTTTGTTCATTTTTGTGATGCAATTAAACTTCCGGCCGCTAGATGGCAGCAGTCATTCTGTCCTACACAGCTAAAGGAAACATTAAATCCCACAAAATCCAGGCCATAGCTGAGGACGAGAGGATACGGTCGACTCCAGCAGCCTATCAAAGCTGTTTTTTTGGACATATTTTGTGTATATACTGTATATATAGATACATATATATCTATATATACAGTACATACTGTATATATCTATATCTCTCTCTCTATATCTAGATATCTAGATATCTAGATGTATAAAGAGAGAGATGTAGATATATATATATATATATATATATATATATATATATATATATATATATATAGTTATAGATGTGCTAATATTTATTATGGTTAATTTATTTATGATTATTCTTATTATTATATGATTTTATTAGAATTATTATTATGTATTGATTAATAATATATAGGAGGTTTCATTGTGTGTTTTTAAATTTATTTTAAATTGTTGTTTTTGTTGTTATTTTTACGTTTACTTTTTGTCATATAATGTGTTTATATATGGGATATATGAAGACACGTCATTGATTTAAAATCGTGTTCAAAACACTAACTTGATAGAAACATAAATGATAGAAAGTAATTCAGTTCATCACAGCAGTGAGTTGAACTGACCTGACCTGAAGTCTGGAGGCTCTTGTTAGTTCTAGCCTCGTTCACACATTCCTCTCTACCAGTTCTACCTGTATGTGTGTGTGTGAGTGTGAGAGAGTGTGTGTGTGTGTGCGTGAGAGAGTGTGTGAGTGTGTAAGTGTGTGTGAGTCCTCAACATTCACGTCTTGATGGTCCGACTTGTGTTTAATGGTTTGAAAGACGTCACTTTCTGACTCTGAACAAACTGATCCTGGTTTTCTTGGAGAAATATTGAAGTATTTTTCTTCTCCTCGTTCTTCTCGTAGTACTTTGAGTTCACGTCCAGCAAGGAGATCCGTTTCAACTCGGTGACAGAGCTGTGTGCGGAGGTGCTGGACGGACAGAACCTCCTCAGCATGAAACACTGTCCACGGGACGGGGAGGTGAAGCCGGACAGTATCAGCTGGGAGTTCAGAGACGTGAGTCCATCACTGCATCTTAGTTCACTGTGTGTGTTTGTATGTATATACTGTGTGTGTGTGTGTGTGTGTTTGTATGTATATACTGTGTGTGTGTGTGTGTGTTTGTATGTATATACTGTATGTGTGTGTGTGTGTTTGTATGTATATACTGTGTGTGTGTGTGTGTGTTTGTATGTATATACTGTATGTGTGTGTGTGTGTTTGTATGTATATACTGTGTGTGTGTGTGTGTGTTTGTATGTATATACTGTATGAGTGTGTGTGTGTTTGTATGTATATACTGTATGTGTGTGTGTGTGTTTGTATGTATATACCGTGTGTGTGTGTGTGTGTTTGTATGTATATACTGTATGAGTGTGTGTGTGTTTGTATGTATATACTGTATGTGTGTGTGTGTGTTTGTATGTATATACTGTGTGTGTGTGTGTGTTTGTATGTATATACTGTATGAGTGTGTGTGTGTTTGTATGTATATACTGTGTGTGTGTGTGTGTGTTTGTATGTATATACTGTATGTGTGTGTGTGTGTTTGTATGTATATACTGTATGAGTGTGTGTGTGTTTGTAAGTATATACTGTATGAGTGTGTGTGTGTTTGTATGTATATACTGTGTGTGTGTGTGTGTTTGTATGTATATACTGTATGAGTGTGTGTGTGTTTGTATGTATATACTGTATGAGTGTGTGTGTTTGTATGTATATACTGTGTGTGTGTGTGTGTGTGTGTGTGTGTGTGTTTGTATGTATATACTGTATGTGTGTGTGTGTGTTTGTATGTATATACTGTGTGTGTGTGTGTGTTTGTATGTATATACTGTATGTGTGTGTGTGTGTTTGTATGTATATACTGTATGTGTGTGTGTGTGTTTGTATGTATATACTGTGTGTGTGTGTGTGTGTTTGTATGTATATACTGTATGTGTGTGTGTGTGTTTGTATGTATATACTGTGTGTGTGTGTGTGTGTTTGTATGTATATACTGTATGTGTGTGTGTGTGTTTGTATGTATATACTGTGTGTGTGTGTGTGTGTTTGTATGTATATACTGTATGTGTGTGTGTGTGTTTGTATGTATATACTGTGTGTGTGTGTGTGTTTGTATGTATATACTGTATGTGTGTGTGTGTGTTTGTATGTATATACTGTATGTGTGTGTGTGTGTTTGTATGTATATACTGTGTGTGTGTGTGTGTGTTTGTATGTATATACTGTATGTGTGTGTGTGTGTTTGTAAGTAAGTATATACTGTATGAGTGTGTGTGTGTTTGTATGTATATACTGTGTGTGTGTGTGTGTTTGTATGTATATACTGTATGTGTGTGTTTGTATGTATATACTGTGTGTGTGTGTGTGTTTGTATGTATATACTGTATGTGTGTGTGTGTGTTTGTATGTATATACTGTATGTGTGTGTGTGTGTTTGTATGTATATACTGTATGTGTGTGTGTGTTTTTGTAAGTAAATACTGTATGATTGTGTGTGTTTGTATGTATATACTGTATAAGTGTCTGTGTTTGTAAGTATATACTGTATGATTGTGTGTGTTTGTATGTATATACTGTATGAGTGTGTGTGTTTGTAAGTATATACTGTATGATTGTGTGTGTTTGTATGTATATACTGTATGTGTGTGTGTGTTTGTATGTATATACTGTATGTGTGTGTGTGTTTGTATGTATATACTGTATGTGTGTGTGTGTTTTTGTAAGTATATACTGTATGATTGTGTGTGTTTGTATGTATATACTGTATAAGTGTGTGTGTTTGTAAGTATATACTGTATGATTGTGTGTGTTTGTATGTATATACTGTATGAGTGTGTGTGTTTGTATGTATATACTGTATGTGTGTGTGTGTTTGTATGTATATACTGTATGTGTGTGTGTGTGTTTGTATGTATATACTGTATGTGTGTGTGTGTTTTTGTAAGTATATACTGTATGATTGTGTGTGTTTGTATGTATATACTGTATGAGTGTGTGTGTTTGTAAGTATATACTGTATGATTGTGTGTGTTTGTATGTATATACTGTATGAGTGTGTGTGTTTGTAAGTATATACTGTATGTGTGTGTGTGTGTTTGTATGTATATACTGTATGTGTGTGTGTTTGTATGTATATACTGTATGAGTGTGTGTGTGTTTGTATGTATATACTGTATGTGTGTGTGTGTGTTTGTATGTATATACTGTATGAGTGTGTGTGTGTTTGTATGTATATACTGTATGTGTGTGTGTGTGTGTTTGTGTGTATATACTGTATGAGTGTGTGTGTGTTTGTATGTATATACTGTATGTGTGTGTGTGTGTGTGTTTGTATGTATATACTGTATGTGTGTGTGTGTGTGTTTGTATGTATATACTGTATGTGTGTGTGTGTGTGTTTGTATGTATATACTGTATGTGTGTGTGTGTGTTTGTATGCAAATACTGTATGAGTGTGTGTGTGTTTGTAAGTATATACTGTATGATTGTGTGTGTGTTTGTATGTATATACTGTATGAGTGTGTGTGTGTTTGTATGTATATACTGTATGTGTATGTGTGTGTGTTTGTATGTATATACTGTATTTGTGTGTGTGTGTGTTTGTATGTATATACTGTATGTGTGTGTGTGTGTTTGTATGTATATACTGTATGAGTGTATGTGTTTGTAAGTATATACTGTATGTTTGTGTGTGTGTTTGTATGTATATACTGTATGAGTGTGTGTGTTTGTAAGTATATACTGTATGTGTGTGTGTGTGTTTGTAAGTATATACTGTATGTGTGTGTGTGTGTGTTTGTATGTATATACTGTATGTGTGTGTGTGTTTGTATGTATATACTGTATGAGTGTGTGTGTTTGTATGTATATACTGTATGGGTGTTTGTGTGTTTGTATGTATATACTGTATGAGTGTGTGTGTGTTTGTAAGTATATACTGTATGTGTGTGTGTGTGTTTGTATGTATATACTGTATGTGTGTGTGTGTGTTTGTAAGTATATACTGTATGTGTGTGTGTGTGTTTGTATGTATATACTGTATGTGTGTGTGTGTTTGTATGTATATACTGTATGTGTGTGTGCGTTTGTATGTATATACTGTATGAGTGTGTGTGTGTTTGTATGTATATACTGTATGTGTGTGTGTGTGTTTGTATGTATATACTGTATGAGTGCGTGTGTGTTTGTATGTATATACTGTATGTGTGTGTGTGTTTGTATGTATATACTGTATGTGTGTGCTTTTGGGAATGTTTTTGTGTATGTGTATTTTGGTATTTATGCAAGTGTGTTTATTTATATATTTGTAAGTGTATATGTGTGTGTTATATGTTTGAGTTTTTGTGAATGTTTTTGCATATGTGTATATTGGTGTTTATGTATGTGTGTGTGTATATATGTACTTGTATATGTATGTGTGTTTTTGTTTATGTGTATATTGGTGTTTATGTATGTGTGTGTGTATATATTTGTAGGTGTATATATGTCTATATATATGTACGTGTGTTTGTGAATGTTTTTGTGTATGTTTATATTGGTATTTATATAAGTGTGTGTGTATCTTTGTGTGTATATATGTGTGTGCTTTTGTTTATGTGTATATTGGTGTTTATATATGTGTGTGTGTATATATTTGTACGTGTTTATATGTATGTATATATGTATGTGTATGTGTGTTTTTGTCTATGTGTATATTGGTATTTATGTAAGTGTGCGTGTATCTATGTGTGTGTATGTGGGTGTGCTTTTGTTTATGTGTATATTGTAGTTTATGTAAGTGTCCGTGTATCTATGTGTGTGCTTTTGTTTATTTGTATATTGGTGTATATGTATGTGTGTGTATATATGTACGTTTATATATGTGTGTGATTTTGTGAATGTGTATATTGGTGTTTATGTATGTGTGTATTTGTATATATGTATATATGTGTGTAGGTGTATATGTGCGTGTTTAATTGTAAGTAAGTAAGTAAGTAAGTAAGTAAGTAAGTAATGGTTATTTCTAAAGTGCTTTTCTAGACCAGGGTCACAAAGCACTTTAAAAATCCAAAACAAAAGTGTGTCTGTATATGTGTGTATGTGTATATTTGTGTGTATATAATTATGTGTATGTGTATCTGTCTTTATGTATATTTTTGTGTATGTATGTATGTGTTTAATCGATCTTTGCTTGTATGTACTTCTGTGTAAGTATATATTTGTGTATGTGTATCTTTGTGTGTATGTATGTGTGTTTATATATGTATATATATTTGTGTATGTTTATATTTGTTTGCATATATATGTGTGCATGTATATATACGTGTATATATTTGAGGATGTGTCTTTATATATTTGTGTGTGTGTATATTTTTGTTTATATATATATTTGTGTATTGTATATCTGTGTGTATTTTGTGTTTTATTTATATATGTGTGTATGTGTCTTATTGTGTGTATGTGTGTGTGTGTGTATAGAAATGTAGTTGTGTGTTCATTATAAAGTGTATCATTTGTATGTATCTTAAAACACATGTTTTTGTCATCACCAACTAAAACACGTTGTGCGTCTGCTGGTCAGTAACTTGTGCGTCTGCTCTCAGGACAAGAGTATCTTCCACCCTCAGTCGGGCAAGTGTGTGTCGGCGTATCGAACGCCGGAGGGTCGAGCCGACGCTCAGATGCGACGCTGCAACCCTCAGGACCGGGAGCAGCAGTGGAAGTTTGTGTGGTAGAATCAACACAACACAACACAACTGAAGGACCTGAACTGAGGGACAAGTCTTCACCGGAGGACACGAGGATCGTCCTCTGGTGCGAGACACTCGAACGAGTGAGACGCTTGTGTCGCCTCAGTGCCTTGAACTCTGACCTGAAGTGCCACAGACCGACCAGCACCCAACATGGAACCTTCGCTCTTTCATATATTTAAAGAAACAACCTTTTTTCTTCCTCGAAGTGGATTTAATTTTCCATTTTTTCTTTTATTTTTCCTTTTATTTTTCATCTATTTTATTCTATTTTTCTGCACTTTGTTCTTCCTAAACTGTGCCAAACCTTTATGATTTAAAAGACGTCTTAACATTCCTGACACTTGCACTGAAACACTTTTTAAAGTCGTCGACTTGATTCAACTTAAGGTTTGTTTAACGAGGCCTTAAAATGTTTAGATTCATTTGAAAAAAACAACAAAAAAAAGAATGAATAAACACTGGAATGTCATGAAGCATCATGGGAAGTAATTTATTAAAGAAAACCATGTTAAAAAAAAATTATATGTTTATAAATTATTCGACCAAATAAGTAAAAATACATGATTTAATTAATTTAAAAAATGTTTAATTTCCTGTATAAGCTAAAATATTTACAGTTTTTTTTTCTTTGGTAATGAAAAAGTTATTTATTTGAAAATAAAATGAAAACTTAAAAATGTCATAATAAGTGTAAGAATAAATCGGATAATTGTTCAACAATAACAAAGAATTAAATTAATTTTATTTATATTTATCATTAATGTCTTTTAATTTCCTCGTTAAAAAATGATTTAAAAATGAAGTAAAATACATTTTAAATTAATTAAAATAAGAGACTGTTTACACTTTTCTAAGGTGGTGTTGTTGTGAAAATAAACAAAAAAAACTTTATACATTCTCAGCACTTTCTCATCAAGTTGAAATATTTATTTTTAAGTCTAATGACGTCACAACTTTGTGCGAGTTCTGCTCGTAAAAGTCAAGTAAAAACTCCGGTTTGTTCCCACGTGTGTCACGACGGAAAAGAAACACTCCTTTCTTTTTTTCTCTCCTCCGCAGAGATTGTTGTCTTCAAACTTGAACTTGTCCAACTTATCTACACAATCTGTTGTGTGTGTGTGTCCGCGTGTGATTGTGTTGTTGAAGGAACTACTGATTTTTAAAGGGATGTTTTGGAAAAAGACTTGAAGTGAAGAGGGTGAGGGTGTGTTGTGTAAACTGTGTGATGATCCGAGGAATAAACACAACTAACTGCAGATGTTTTCTCTCAGAGCTTGTGTGTGTGAATCAGTTTCTTGAGAAAGTTCATCTTCGTGAGACTCTGAACTTCAGCATCTATGGCTCCACCTAGTGGTCGATAAAATACCTCGCTGTTAGAAAAATCAGAAAATAAAAGGACTGGAAAAATATAAATGTAGTAAAAAATGATTTTGGTACATATTTTATAACTCGTAATAGATGTATATAATACGACATTAATCTAGTAATACATTTATTTTATATGACTTTATTCTCGTAATACATGTATTTTATTTGACTTTATTTCTCGTAATAAATGTATTTTATATGACTCTATTCTCGTAATAAATGTATTTTATGACTCTATTCACGTAATACATGTATTTTATTCGACTTTATTTCTCGTAATTAATGTATCTGTTATGACTTTAAGATCTTAATACAGTTTAAAGCGATTTTAAACTTGAAATAAATGTATTTTTGATGACTTTAATCTCAAGATTAAAATAAAAATACAAATATTTGAGTAACTCTTTTAGTAGAACGATTGAAATACATAAAAATTAACATTTTCATTTTCTGAGAACAAGTTCAACATTATTTAAAATTATTTATATAATTATCTATTATAGTTATATATTATGACGAGTTATTTCATTATTTAATTTGAAGTATTCTTTATTTTTTAATTATGTGATTTTTATGTTCCCACTTTAATAAACAAATCCCTTTTTCATTTAGTTTATTTCATTAAAACTAAAAGAAGATGTTTTAAAAAACAAGAGCACAATGTAGGTGAATTTAGACAAATAAATAGCAACAAAAAAGGGCAATATAGTGCAGTTAACTAAAAATGTATATATTATTGTGCAAATACCAAAATACTAAAAAGTAATATAGTGCAAAATAACAAAATAAATATGTATATTACTGTGCACATATCTAAATATATACAGTTGCACTCAAAATTATTCTCCTACTGAAAATGGATTATTGGCAAAATGTACAAATTATCAACTTTTTGCAATAAACAAATCAAATAAGAACAATTCAAATGTCTCAACACAACTAATAATACAAGCGTTTTCTCCAAATCCAACACAAAATGCCACTTTTAATGATCACTACAGTGTCAGAATTATTCAAACCCCGGAATAGAATTCCTCATGCGAGTAGATATTTGAGAATCAGGTGTAGTTTTAAACTCCCCTGATGCAGCCTAGAGATACACTTGGAAACATAGTTTCAAGTTTAAAGTGAACCGTGGCTCCACGACCTGGACGTGGCAGAAAGAAGAAGTTATCAATGGCTGTTACCAGAGTCCTGAGTGGGCAGGTGGTTAAAAATCCTCCACTGACTGCGAAAGACCTGCAGCAAGACTTGGTGGCAGCAGGAACTGAGGTCTCAGTGTCCACAGTGAGGCGCCCACTCAATGCTGAAGGACTCCACACCCCAATTCCAAGACGTATTGATCCGAAGGCACAAGAAAAGTCGGCTCTAATTTGCTCAACACTATATTGAGAAGCCAAAGAGGTTTTGGAATTCTGTTCTGAACAAAAGTGGAACTTTTCGGGCCTATGGATCAGAGGTATGTCTGGAGGAGGAAGAATGAAGCATATGTTGGAGAAGAACATCTGCCTACACTGAAGAATGGTGGTGGCTCGTGATGCTCTACGGCTGGAAACCTGCAGCGTGTAGAGAAGCAAGATGGAGTCCTTCAAGTATCAGGAAATCCTGCGAGAAAATGTCTGTGAGGAGCTGAAGCTTGGACGTCATTGGAGCTTCCAACAGGACAATGATCTCCGAGCATCTCAAAGTCCAACCAAGGCTTGGTTCCAGCAGGAAAAACCTAAGAACACTAGTGAACTGGAGCCTTTGTCCAGGAGGAATGGGCATTAAAGGGGTGAATTATTTTGATTGCAACTGTATATATTATTGTGCAAATAACAAAATAATAAAATGGAATATAGTGAAAAAAACAACATAAACATGTACAATACTGTGTAAATAACTACAAATATTAATATTTATTATTGTGCAAATAACAAAATACTAAAATGGAATATAGTGAAAATATAATAAATATGTATAATACTGGGGAAATAACTAAATATATATATATATATATATATATATATATTATTGTGCAAATAACAAAACACTAAAATGGAATATAGTGAAAATATAATAAATATGTATAATACTGGGGAAATAACTAAATATATATATATATATATATATATATATATATATATATATATATATATATATATATTATTGTGCAAATAACAAAACACTAAAATGGAATATAGTTAAAATAAAATAAAAATGTATAATACTGTGTAAATAAATAAATAAATAAATATTTATTATTGTGAAATAACAAAATACTAAAACGGGATATAGTGAAAATAAAATAAATATGTATAATACTGTGTAAATAACTAAAAATATATATCTATTATTCTGCAAATAACAAAATATTAAAATGGAATATAGTGAAAATAAAATAATTATGTATAATACTGGGTAAATAACTAAAAATATATATCTATTATTCTGCAAATAACAAAATATAAAAATGGAATATAGTGAAAATAAAATAAATATGTATAAAACTGTGTAAATAACTAAAAATATGAATATAATATATATATATATATATATATATATATATATATATATATATATTATTGGGCAAATAACAACATACTAAAATGGAATATAGTGAAAATAAAATAAATATGTAAGTAAGTAAGTAATTTTTATTTATGTATAATACTGTGTAAATAACTACAAATATATATATATATATATTATTGTGCAAATAACAAAATACTAAAATGGAATATAGTGAAAACAAAATAAATATCTATAATACTGTGTAAATAACTAAACATATACATATATTATTAATTGCAAATAACAAAATAAACATATATAATATTTTGCAAAAAACAAAATACAAAAATATATTAATAAATATAATTGTGCAAATATAAAAAAGAAAATAAAGTATAATAGCAAAGATAAGATATAATTCTAAGATATACATTTATTTATTTTTAAATATAAATGTAATTAAAGCAAATACATTAAAAAAAATATATATATATATATATTATTATTATTTCTTAGCCAAATGTAAGTAAGTAAGTAAGTAAGTAAGTAAGTAAGTAAGTAACTTGTATTTATATAGCGCTTTTCCAGACCAGGGTCACAAAGCACTTTTTCTCTCCTCTGGTCCTGAAGCGTGTTCAGGAACCATCAGTAGATTCTGATCCACAGACCTCAGAGCCCGAGCTGGGGTGTAAGTCTGGATCAGATCACTGATGGAAGGTCTGACCATGAATAGATCTGAAAGTAAGAACCAGAATTTTAAGTTGATAGTGAAAGAAACTGGAAGCCAGTGAAGAGATTTAAGGATCGGAGAAATGTGAGTTCTTCTACTAGAGCGACTCAGAATTCTGGAGTTTTGTATCAACAGCAGGCGAGACACATCCTTCTTGTTTAGACATGGAAACAAACTGTTAAAATAGTCCAGACGAGAAGATACAAACACATGGATTACAAGATCCAGATCATGTTGTGACAACATTTTCCTAAATTTAGAGATTTTTCTCAGTTGAAAACTGTTTTCTGGTCAGTTTTCTTCAGTGTTGAACTAGAGACATGTCTTTGTCAAATACAACACCCAGGTTTCTCAGGCTCAGTTTGACAGATTGACCTAAGTCACCCAAGTACTGACTCAACCCTGGAACCTAATCATCAGGAGCAATGACTAGAGTTTCAGGTTTGTCCACATTTAGCTGCAAAGTGTTTTCATTGTTTGATTTCTAGCAAACAATTGACTAAGCTGTTCAGCCTCTGGGGCTCAGTTGGATCAAAAGAGCAGTAGAGCTGGATGTCATCAGAAAAAATGTGATACGAAACATCAGGAAATCTCTAAATGATTTTACCGAGGGGAATCAAGTACAGCAAAAACAAAAAGGACCCGGAACAGAACTGGTCTCGAAAAGCGCTATATAAATAAATATTACTTACTTACTTACTTGAGGGACTCCACACAACAGATCTGCCGATTCAGACCTCATTTGATTGGCAGATACACTAAAACTGCGCCCAGAAAGGTAAGATGAGAACCATTCTAACAGACCCAGACAGTCCCACTTCATCCCTCAGTCTTCTCAGCAGGATCTGGTGATCAACTGTGTCAAAGGCTGAGGACAGATCCAAGAGAACCATAACAGTGTATTGACCCGAGTCAGCCGACATCACCATGTCACTGGACACTTTCAGTAAGGCTGTCTCGAGTAGAGTGATGTTTACGGAAGCCAGACTGAAACTTCTCATGGATGTCGCTCTGATCCAGGAACAAATACAGCTGCTCAGTCACCACCTTCTCCAAGATCTTAGACAAGAAAGGGAGCTTAGAAGATACAGCACTGAAGGAAGACCAAGAGGAGGAGAAGGGCTCAGAACTAAGTCTAAAGTGTGGCTTTTTTGATAAGTGGGTTCAGAAACATGTTGCTCAAAATTAAAGGCTTCTGTTAAAGTTAAAAGTTCTTTAGCAGAACAAGATGTGACCTCATCAACATGAAGATTAAAGTCTCCAAGAATAAGAACAGATTCCATTTCAATAATGGAAGATAAGAAGTCACTGAAGTCATTCAAGAACATCGCCGCAGGACCAGGCGGGCGGTAGATTGACACACAATTGAAAGGTCTTGTAGAACCAACCAAGATCATCTGAGACTCAAAAGAAGTGATTTCCTGTGTCTGAATCACTTTGCAAGAACAACTCTCCCTAAAAACTGTAGCAAGACCTCCCCCACCACCAGAGAGGCGAGGCTTCCCCAGGACAGCGCTCTCTACTGGACAAAGTTAGTTCAGATGAAAAAACTCTCTGCCAGGTCTCAGAAAGACATAATAAATCCAAATTAACTCTTGTAAAAAGATCATTAAAAGTGAAGGATTTATTAGTAATGGAGCGAACATTCAGAAGTCCTACATTCAGCACCGATGACGTAAACGTTAAACTGATAAAGACATTTATAATATAAATATATAACATATATATAAGGACATTAGACAAAGGGAGGACTTTGAGCCGAGACGTTAATTTGACGAAGGTTTGAAAAAGCCGAACCAAAGTCTGGTTGACTCACATCCATATTTCCTCCTTTCATTCTGAACCATCCGTAGCATGGAAAAATTGTCATCCATGGTCTGCTCGTCCAATGAGGAAACGTCCTCATGCATTCACCGCAATATTGTGTCTCTGACAGACACGACATGCACGGCGGAGCGTGGTCAATTACAACACTCTGGCTGACTTGTTGCCTCCTCGTGTCTCTTTGTGCCGCTCACAATGTGGCTACTCAATCAAACACTCCTGTTACCTCCGCCTCAATTATTCAGCCTTTTAATTTGCTTAAACATGCTTTTTGTGTCAGATTTCATGTTTGCTGTCGAGAGTTTTGTGATCAGTTACAGACGGATGAGCTTGAAGGTGCTGCCGTATGACTGCACTTGCGCCGCACCTGCTGCTCCTCATACATGTTTGATGCTGCGACCGCAGGACGAAGGAGGAGGAAAAATGATTTGGTCGTTAAATTCTGTGTAAATGCGTAAATCACAATTCTGAAACTTGTTTTACAAATGTGTAACTAACTCTAGAAATGCGGTACTGGTTTTACAAATGTGTAACTCGATTTACAAATAAGTAACTTGTTTTACAAATGTGTAACTTACTCTACAAATGCGGTACTGGTTTTACAAATGTGTAACTCGATTTACAAATGAGTAACTTGTTTTACAAATGTGTAACTTACTCTACAAATGCGGTACTGGTTTTACAAATGTGTAACTCGATTTACAAATGAGTAACTTGTTTTACAAATGTATAACTTACTCTACAAATGCGGTACTGGTTTTACAAATGTATAACTTAATTTAAAAATGAGTAACTTTTTACAAATGTGTAACTTACTCTACAAATGCAGTACTGGTTTTACGAATGTGTAACTCGATTTACAAATGAGTAACTTGTTTTACAAATGTGTAACTAACTCTACAAATGCGGTACTGGTTTTACAAATTTGTAACTCGATTTACAAATGAGTAACTTGTTTTACAAATGTGTAACTTACTCTACAAATGCGGTAATGGCTTTACAAATGTATAACTTGATTTAAAAATGAGTAACTTTTTACAAATGTGTAACTTACTCTACAAATGCAGTACTGGTTTTACGAATGTGTAACTCGATTTACAAATGAGTAACTTGTTTTACAAATGTGTAACTAACTCTACAAATGCGGTACTGGTTTTACAAATTTGTAACTCGATTTACAAATGAGTAACTTGTTTTACAAATGTGTAACTTACTCTACAAATGCGGTACTGGTTTTACAAATTTGTAACTCGATTTACAAATGAGTAACTTGTTTTACAAATGTGTAACTTACTCTACAAATGCGGTACTGGTTTTACAAATGTATAACTCGATTTAAAAATGAGTAACTTTTTACAAATGTGTAACTTACTCTACAAATGCAGTACTGGTTTTAAAAATGTGTAACTCGATTTACAAATGAGTAACTTGTTTTACAAATGTGTAACTTACTCTACAAATGCAGTACTGGTTTTACAAATGTGTTACTCGATTTACAAATGAGTAACTTGTTTTACAAATGAAAAACTTGTTTTATAAATGTGTAAATTACTTTACAAATGCGTTACTACATTCACAAATGTGTTAATCACTTTACAAATGCATTCCTTGATTTACTAATGCATAACTCGATTTACAAATGTGTAACTTACTTTACAACGCGACTTACAAATGAGTTACTCTATTCACAAATGCGTAAATTGATTTTCAAATGCGTAGCTCACTTTACAAATGTGTAACTCGATTTAATTTTTTTTTTTACTTGATTTACAAATGGGTTACTCGATTGTCAAATGTGAAATTTCCAATAAATATGAACAAACCCTCAAAACTCAGACGAGGTCTAAAACACAAACAACTTCACAAAAACACAGACGACTTTGTGTGGATTTTATCTGAACATTTTTTGCAACGAGCAAGAATCCTTTGTGAAACGGTTCATCGTTCTTCACATACTTTGAGTATTTATTGTAAATGTACCATTTGTAAACAAAGTTAGGCATTTGCGGATCATGATACATGTGCTCGTTCACATTTGTAAAACCTTTCAGGCATTTGAGTTTAGTCACAATAATAGCCCCATAGAGGTAAATATAAAATCCTTTTTTCCGTTGTAACCAAGAGCTCCTGTTGAAGTGGATCTCATGCCTGACGTCTTCGCAAACATAGATCTCTGTCCATGATTAAAGAATCATCAGTGAACCGGCAAGAGTAAAAATCTTACACTGATCGTTGAGTTTGTTGAAAGTCCGGTTTTGTTCAGACGACTATTTGCTTTCATAGACTTGAGACTGGATGTGTTTAAAGGGTTTATTTGTTTAATCTTTTGATTTATCCGACAATGAACGCCTTTCTTTGGAAGAAACGACTCAATGAAAAGTGTGTCAATATCCTCGTGAAGAGACTTTTGTTCCGTATAAAGAGCAGTTCTCTTAAGAGTGAACTTTTAAAAGTTGTTATACTGATAAACTCAGGTAACTATTAGTTCTGTGGGTCAAATAGTTCTTTAAAATAGAATAAAACAGTTTCTTTGCGCAGCAGAAGATTGCTAACACTGTAGCTTTTCTTTTTTTTAGCTTGTAATGTTATTTGACAGCTTGCTAGCTCTCAATGCTAATAAAGCGACAATTGCTAAGGCGCTATGCTAACATATTTTCTTTGTTATTGTTATCAATAGCATGGCACTATCTCTCTAGTTCCCAATGCAAGAAAGTTAGCTTACTAGCTCTGTATGCAAATACAAATACAAAATCTGAATGATTTCATACTGTTTAGTGGAAAAAAAAGCGAAAAAAGTGAGTAAAATAAAAAATATATGTCATTAAGAAAAAATGAATGCTAACCGGAGCTAATAATGCTACAGAACATTAGCTTCACTGTAAGTATCAATAATTTTCCTGAACAAAACAATTACGATTTACCAGTTAATTCAATGTATTTGCTAAGAATAACTTTAAATGCACTTTTTTTAAAATACTGAATACCAATGTAATATATAATAATAAATTATATTCCACTTGACTAATGTTTAATGTTCAGTTTTCTTCCAGAAATATACATTTAATGAAACCACAGAAGTTTATTATGTAACTTTTTATTAGGGCATCAGCTGTTGCAGTGCATTATGGGATTTTATTTTTCTATGTGTGACAGGAATGTCGTTTTTTATCTTCTTCTTCTCGACTGTGGGAGTGAAACGGTTGTTGTTGTTGTTGTTGCACTTCCCATGGTGGCTTTCGGTTTAAGATAAGATAAGAGATTTGTGTCGTCACAGCAACACGTGCAGGATTCAGTGCATACATTAGATTATAATAATAACACGTCAAAATATTGTAGTAAAATTTGAAATAAATTACCAATAATATGTATTTTTTTAATTACAAAACAAAACAGGTTCTATAGGCCGTGGTGAAAAGTTATTATATGATAAAACAGATTCAATAAATACATTTATATTAAGGCAGGATGAGTGTGAACTTCTTCTGCCTTTTAAGATCTTCTTTTCCACTGAACATCCAGGACCAGATCTCCACTCTGACCAAGGAATGTCTCATGTTGTTGCTTTTGAAACTGTAATCAACGCAATGTAAGTAAGTAAGTAAGTAAGTAATATTTATTTATATAGCGCTTTTCGAGACCAGGGTCACAAAGCGCTTTAACAATCAAAACACTACTCAAAACAGTACATACTTTAAAGATCAAGATAATACCGAGAACAACACAGGAGTTTGAGAAATTCAAGGAAAAGCCTGAACAAATAGAAACGTCTTAAGATGTTTCTTAAAGGAGTCAGTAGATCCATCAAGCGCAAAGAGAGAGGAAGATCGTTCCAAAGCTTAGGAGCAACAGCCTGAAAAGATTTCTCTCCTCTGGTCCTGAGCCGTGTGCGTGGAACCATAAGTAGATTCTGATCGACAGACCTCAGAGACCGAGCTGGGGTGTAAGGCTGGATCAGATCAGTGATGTAAGGAGGAGCCTGACCATGAATAGATCTGAAAGTAAGAACCAGAATTTTAAAGTTGATCCTGAAAGAAACTGGAAGCCAATGAAGAGTTTTAAGGATCGGAGAAATGTGAGTTCTTCTACTTGAGCAGGTCAGAATTCTCGCTGCAGAGTTCTGAATCAACTGCAGACGAGACACATCCTTCTTGTTAAGACATGAAAACAAACTGTTACAATAGTCCAGACGAGAAGAAACAAACGCATGGATTACAAGCTCCAGATCATGTTGTGACAACATTTTCCTAAGTTTAGAGATTTTTCTCAGTTGAAGGAAACAGTTTCTGGTCAGTTTTCTGCAGTGTTGAACAAGAGACATGTCTTTATCAAATACAACACCCAGGTTTCTCAGGCTCAGTTTGACAGACTGACCTAAGTCACCCAAGTACTGACTCAACCCTGGAATCTTATCATCAGGAGCAATCACCAGAGTTTCAGTTTTGTCCACATTAAGCTGTAAAGTGTTTTCACTCAGCCATTGTTTGATTTCTAGCAAACAATTGACTAAGCTGTTCAGCCTTTGGGGCTCAGTTGGGTCAAAAGAGCAGTAGAGCTGGATGTCATCAGCAAAAATGATAAGATAAGTGATAAGAAACATCTGGAAATCTCTGAATGATTTTACCAAGGGGAATCAAGTACAGCAAAAACAATAAAGGACCCAGAACAGAACCTTGAGGGACTCCACACAACAGATCTGCCGATTCAGACCTCATTTGATTGGCAGATACACTAAAACTGCGCCCAGAAAGGTAAGATGAGAACCATTCTAACACAGACCCAGACAGTCCCACTTCATCCCTTAGTCTTCTCAGCAGGATCTGGTGATCAACTGTGTCAAAGGCTGAGGACAGATCCAAGAGAACCAGAACAGTGAATTTACCAGAGTCAGCCGACATCATGATGTCACTGGACACTTTCAGTAAAGCTGTCTCCGTAGAGTGATGTTTACGGAAGCCAGACTGAAACTTCTCATGGATGTCGCTCTGATCCAGGAACAAAGACACCTGCTCAGTCACCACCTTCTCCAAGATCTTGGACAAGAAAGGGAGCTTAGAAATAGGCCTGAAATGACTGAGGTCAGTTGGGTCTAAGCCTGGTTTTTTGAGCAGAGGCTCCACAATGGCATGTTTAAATGCATTGGGAAAAACCCCTGTGGAAAGGGAGAGGTTTACCATATTGGTAACCCAGGGGCCAATTACATCAAATACTTTGATAAAAAGCCTACAAGGAAGGACGTCATCTGAGCAAGAGGAGGGTTTCATCTTGTTCACTAGTGCTGAAATATCACCCAAAGATACAGCAGTGAAGGATGACCAAGAGGAGGAGATGGGCTCAGAGACAGTAGGGGTTCCCAACAAAGGGGGAGAGATTTTCTCTTTGATCAATTTAATTTTGTCAATAGAAAATCTCAACAATGCATTGCTGTCAGCTTCACAGAAGACCGGCGTGATTTGAGGAGCAGGAGACACGAGAGAATTAATCGTGTCAAACAAAACTTTGGGGTTTTTCCTATTTGCTGCTACCAGTTTTCTGATGTAATCAGATCTAGCAAAAGTGGCTTAAACCAGTATTTGGCGCATTTGTTATTTACACAAAAATAAAAATAAAGTACTACATATAATTTCTGTTTTAGTCTTGTGTTTTATTTTGAAATAAACGACCAGATTTTCTCTGAAATGTTCTTGTTCACTAAAAATAAAACCAAAAAAAACTTGAGGAAATTAATAAAAAAATGATTGAAACTTTATAAAGTTGCTCTG
This sequence comes from Callionymus lyra, assembly GCF_982586985.1. Classification (NCBI taxonomy): domain Eukaryota; kingdom Metazoa; phylum Chordata; class Actinopteri; order Syngnathiformes; family Callionymidae; genus Callionymus; species Callionymus lyra. The sequence goes on along the minus strand of NC_141820.1, from coordinate 9,591,080 downwards.
AAATCTGGGCGAACGAGAGGTTACGAGAGTCCATTATGACGCAATGGTGGCTTCACTTCACCTCCCGGTCCAGCTGTGATCACACCCCACTTTGTTTATACAACGAGTCCCTTGGAGGTGGAGACTTCCTGGATGGATGACGTTTGACCAATCACAGCAGAGTGGGCGTGGTTATGGTCAAGAAAATGTACTTCCAGAGAAATTAAGTGTTTTCAGTGGGCGGGTCTCAAAGATCCTTTTCTAAGGTCAATATTTAAGTGAAGAGAGATTTGTACAAACAGACACAACCCTGATGATACAATAGAGGTCCAAGGTCGATTTAACGCATTAGTTCTCTTGAAATTAATGCCAGCAATAAAGGTCGAACTTTATTGATTGTTTTTTTTCCAATAGCCACAGCAAATACAGCAATTTTTCATAAAAAATAAGTCAAAATAAAATAAGAACTAGAATATAGAGAAAGAAGAGAAAGAATAAGATGATACAATCTAAGCTAAAGATAAAGAACATAGATCAAAGAAAAATAAAAAATACAAAGGATACGAAGACTAACATAGAACAGAACATCATGGTACTAGTTTTTTAATACAATAATTTTATTTAAATTAATTTTACAGAAAGCGTTAAAAAAATTGAAACTAACCCACTATTGACACACAAACAAAAAAAGATTTCCAGGGGGAAAAAAAAGTAGCATTTGATTGACGTCTGGAAACAAAGGGCGTCGCGTTGTGACGTCACCAAAGTGAGTCGAAAGCGGCGGAACTTTTTTTAATTTTTTTTTTATTATTGACACATTTTGACGGAGATTTAGTCAAATCTTGAAGTTTAATCCGAGATCATTTAATCCTCGAGTGTTAATCCGGCCTGAGTCGAAAGAAAGTAGCGGAGGAGGAGGAAGAGGAGGAGGTGGAGGAAGAGGAGGGGTGGAGAAGACAACTTCTCCGACAGTCTCTCTCTCGTTCTTCGAGGGAAGAACTTGACAAAACTTAGGTTCGAAATGGCGGCGGCGGAGGTCGCGGATCGTGCGGCTCTCGAGACCAACTCTACCTGATGTGTCTCTCGGAGAAAAAAACTTTTTTTTTTTTTACCTCCAAGAACTTTTGAACCATCATGGCAGCCTTCGCCCGGAGGACTCGATCCAAAGTCCTCTTCCTGCTCCTCGGAGCCACGCTGCTGGGGTACCTGCTGGTCTCCAGGTCTTCCGTGGAGGTGAGTCCCTCGTCCCGGCGAGAGGCGCCCGAGGATCCGGCGGCGTCTCCGGGCGAGGAGCAGCTGAGGAGCCCGGTGTACGAGAGGCCGCCGCTGGACCTCCACGCCCCGGGAGAGATGGGTCGAGCTGTCAGGCTGACGCTGGGCGAGGAGGAGAAGAAGAAGGAGGAGGAGAGCATTAAAGTGCATCAGATCAACACGTATGTCAGCGACAAGATCTCGCTGCACCGCAGACTCCCGGAGAGATGGAACGCGCTGTGAGTAAACTTGAATAAACTTCCATAAAGTTCTACCTAAACTTGGAAATGTCATGAAGTCATTGTTGAGCAAGTATTTATTAGTGTCATCACAATATTGAAGGAAGTTTTCAAGGGTTCAAACTTTGAAGATCTTTATTGAAAAGTTGTTTTTTTTAGGCATTTAATTGAATTAAATCAATGTTATATTGAAACAAATATTTCCTATTTGTTTCTTCTAATCAAAACGGTGTATATTTTTTAATAATATATTATTTTGATTAGACGAAAAAAATATGAAATATTTGTTTCAATATAAAATTGATTTAAATAAATTAAATCAAAAGTATGTATATTTTTAAATAATATATTCTTTTGATTGGGATGTAAATGTAATGGATTTTTACACAAGGAATTTGACCGAAGGAGACATGTTCTACCTAACCTAACATTTTTGATAATTCCAATAATTCAATAAACGTAATTAAATTCAAGTTTTTAATCCCAAGCTTTTTAAATTCTAACTAAAAAAAACGTTGGTTACCAGACATTACCAATAGAGTACAGAGCTACTTCGTCAATCCTTCGGCCAATCGGACGTCGACTTGACTGATGGTTATCTTGACCTTTAAAGTATATACTTTATTGAGTATTGTTTTGATTGTTTAAGAGCTTTGTGACCCTGGTCTGGAAAAGCGCTATACAAATAAAAATGACTTACTTACTTTGCACATTTAAAAAAAAAGAAGTGTTTTTGAGATGTTAAACTATTCAATATTCTGATAAAGCCATGATTTCAAAAATGTAAGTGTCCTCAGTCGACCATAACATTATGAACTGTATTATCTCACGCTGAAGCCAGCAGTGGTCAGTACCTATGTTGGGACCGACACCGTTTATTAGGGGTGTGTTTTGGCAATATCTGGTGATCTGGTGAGATCTATCAGAATACAGGGGGAACTATACGATATGTTGAGGTATATGTGTAGTAACAAGGATATATGTGTAGTATAGACGAGTACTTGACTCTGGTGTTGTAGTATTTACAGACCACATGACTCTTCTCAAAGTCGTAACTGTTTTAATTTGTTTTTAAACCAAAATACTGTATGTCTAAACATCAGCTTTAAAAACTGCTGGAGTCACTGTATCCTCTCGTCCTCAGTCATTTCTGGGATCTTACGGGATTTAATTGTTCCTTAATCAGCCGAAGACTGCTGCCATCTAGTGGCCGGAAGTTTAATTACGACCGTATCCTCTCGTCCTCAGTCATTATCAGTTGTGAGACAAAAAAGGAACAAACGCTGTGAATTTTAACATGATAATTGTAAATAAATAAAAAACAACTCATCATTTAATTTGACAAACTTTATAAAAATAAAACAAAATACAAATAAAATATTAATTTAAAGCCAAAAAACTATTTTTTTCAGATACATCTTTAAATGCCAATAGCTTTATTTGCGATTCCAACCAGTGTTCCTCTGTTGCAGCTGCAAACACCTGAAGTACGACTACAGGTCTCTTCCGACCACATCCGTGGTCATCGCTTTCTACAACGAAGCCTGGTCCACGTTACTGCGAACCGTCCACAGCGTCCTGGAGACGTCGCCGGACATTCTGCTGAAGGAGGTGGTGCTGGTGGACGACTACAGCGACAGAGGTGAACTCTCAATCCCTGCTCTGATCCGGTGACCTATGGAGATGTCGGTGTTTAAGATAAGATAAGGGACAGAGATGATGGATGTCAACAGTTCGAGTAAAACTGGAGAACATACACTGGAGATATTTAAGATAAATTTAGCCTTAATAATGGAAAAGACAACATATAATTGAGACCCCTACTTCCTGTTGGGTAAATATACTTTATTTTTTGAGCCATTACTTCTACTGCTTAAAGGTTTTGGTGTCGTTTGTGATTGACACGCCTGATCTACTTTTATAACAAGTATTTGACAAGTTTTAAATGATCATCAAATGTTTTTCGCATTTAATACAGTACAATTTCACTGTAATTTAAATAACTTGAAACATGTTTTAATACCACAATATTTTCATTATTTCATCTAAATGAATAAAAATAACTATGATTAAAAAATAAAGTATTATTTTAAAGCAAAAAAAATACACGAAAAATAAACAGACTTGTTAAATATAGATATAGTTTCATGGAAAAAAAAGATATATTACTTTTATTTATGTCCGTAGAGCAATTCACAATTCTAGCAGAAACGGTTATGGATAAACACTTAAAATAACTTATAATAATAAAATTCAGTAAAACAATGTTGGAAAAACTTCTCGAAATGTACAGGAAAAATACAATAACATAACAGTAAAAAGGCAGGATATAAACTTTACACAATATACAAATATTAAGATATCTTAAAATAAGCTATTAAGAAAATATAAAATTACAGAAGGCAAAAAAATGTCAATTAAAACCGACATATACAGAAAGATAAGATATGTTGATGAGAGTATCGAATAAAATAAATTAAAATAAAATTACAAGTCATTAGATAAAAGTGGGAATATAAAATTAACTAATAATGTAAACAGATAATACAAATTGTATTTAAATAAACCAGAAATGAATATAATTTTTAGAGTTTTATAGAAAACGAACAAGGTAGGTTCTTGTCAAATTTCACAAAGATTCTTGTTTTCTTTTTCTTTTTTTCCTGGTTGTTGTTTCTGAATCATTATCATCATCATCTGTACTATATGGTTGTATTGGTCGTAGTTAATGTCTATTGGTAATCTATTAATTAATTATGAATTTATGAATTTTAAAGCAATATTTTTCAATTAATTTTATTACTAAAAATTCATTTTTTGTGTGTATTGTATTATTGCTGCCACCAGTGTTGCTAAAACAGAAAAAGTTTACTCTATATTTGACTCTCTACTATTAAAGGTCATTTATATTACAGTTTAAAGTCCAGCGAATGTACAACGTGGCACTGAAGGTGACAAGTGGCAGCTCTGGTTGTGTTTGACTTTGAGAAGGAAGTAGAAAGTTACATCCTGGCTATTTGAAAAAAGACAAACACAAGAGAACAATAACGTGGAAACGGGTGGAGATGAGTCTTTAAATAAACTTTATAAGTCAAACAAATGTGGGTTTTTGAATCTGTCATTCAGTAAATGGTGTCAAGGACATTTAATTTGAATTGTAAATTCAGTTCCTAACGAGTCATGAACCTTTTAATCCAAAACCTCCTTGAATTAAATCTCCACCGGTCGTCGTGCTTAAGCGTCTCCACTTATTTATTCATGTGAAGATCACCTGAAGGAGCCACTGGAGAGCTACATCGCCGGGCTGAGGAAAGTCCGGCTGATCCGGGCCACCAAGAGGGAGGGTCTGGTGCGGGCCCGGTTACTGGGAGCGTCCATCACCACCGGGGAGGTGTTGACCTTCCTGGACTGTCACTGCGAGTGTCACGACGGCTGGCTGGAGCCTCTGCTGCTCAGGTGAGACGTCCTGCTGGTCGTGTCCGTGAAGACGGCGCTTTATAAATAAAGTTGGGATGTATGGTTGAAACTTTGGAGATGATGTTGGTGACTGTTCCATGACATCTCCTCTAGGGCTGAGCCATGTATGAAGGAAAATAAATGACATTATTATTTATAGATAAATACATGTATAAATACATAACTAAATGTATGAATAAATTACATGATTATTAATAGATAAATACATGAATAAATGCATAGCTAAATGTATGAATAATTCAATAAATTACATGATTATTAATAGATAAATACATGAATAAATGCATAGCTAAATGTATGAATAATTCAATAAATTACATGATTATTAATAGATAAATACATGTATAAATACACAACTAAATGTATAGATAAATCAATGAATTACATGATTATTAATAGATAAATACATGTATAAATACATAACTAAATGTATAAATAAATACATGTTAAAAATAAATATAAAAATGTCAAAATGGATGAATTACATCTGATTTTAATTTTTGTCGGAGACTGATGCCATTATATGTTTATATATATATATTATGTATAAATAAATCAATAAATTACATGATTATTAAAAGATAAATACATGTATAAATACATAACTGAATGTATGAATAAATCAATAAATTACATGATTATTAATAGATAAATACATGTATAAATACATAACTAAACGTATAAATAAATCAATAAATTACATGATTATTAAAAGATAAATACATGTATAAATACATAACTGAATGTATGAATAAATCAATAAATTACATGATTATTAATAGATGAATACATGTATAAATACATAACTAAACGTATAAATAAATCAATAAATTACATGATTATTAAAAGATAAATACATGTATAAATACATAACTAAACGTATAAATAAATCAATAAATTACATGATTATTAAAAGATAAATAAATGTATAAATACATAACTGAATGTATGAATAAATCAATAAATTACATGATTATTAATAGATAAATACATGTATAAATACATAACTAAACGTGTAAATAAAATCAATAAATTACATGATTATTAATAGATAAATACATGTATACATGCATAACTAAATGTATGAATAAATCAATAAATGACATGATTATTAATAGATAAATACATGTATAAATACATAACTAAATGTATAAATAAATACATGTTAAAAATAAATATAAAAATGTCAAAATGGATGAATTACATCTGATTTTAATTTTTGTCGGAATGATGCCATTATATGTTTATACATTAAGCTTTTTATTAATTTATGTTCCCTCCTCTTGGTCTTTTATTTATATTCAATGTTTTAGCTGGCAATGAGAAAACGGAGTAGGCTGGCCAATTTTAATCTTTTAATTAAGATGAAGATAAGAACTGTGTTTCAGAAAGTGATAATTTTCTAAAATTGTTCTTTATAAAAAAAATCCTCTGAATAAAACATAAAAAGTCAGTCCCTTGAGCCATTGCATGTCTTTACATGCCTTTGGATCCCTCTGGGATTATAAATTAATTAAATGATAAATATATGAATAAATGTATAAATAAACAAAATAATAAATGTACATTTTCAATATTTTTTTTTTTTCAAAGATAAGTGATATTTCTGTGCATATATACATTTATTTATGGATAGATGGATAGAAATCCTCTTCGGGAAACAGGGTTTCCAGTTCACAGCAGACGATAATTTCATAAAAACAAGCACAAAGTGCAAATAAAAAGTGCAAAGTGCAAGGCATGACAAAGTGCAAATATATTTATACATTTAGTCACGTGTTTAATTATGTCATTTGTTGGTCTACATGGCTAGGCACGTCTTGTATTCCAAATGACTAATAAAAAAAATAAAAAAAATTCAACACATTGATCTGGAATGTTCAAGTGGTTTCATTTTGCTGGTTCATGTTTTTACTGGACACTTAAGTTTCACTCACTTAAACACATTACTGCTACACTTGGCTACATTGAAGGGCTGACACGTATAATAGTTATATGTTTAATATGTCATGTATGATTGTGGTCAAAAGGAAGCTTAAGCTAAAGTGCATTTTGGACTCTGTCGTTCTCAAAGTTTTTGGGTTTTTGTTGTTTCTTGTGTACAGTAGTTTACAGACAGGGGAGTTTAGGGCAAGGATGTCAAACTCAACCACACCAGGGACCAAAAGTCCTTTAGTCGCCTCAAAAAAAATGTAATACAAGTCTTAATGCGTTTGTTTTTTTAAATTTTGAGGCTCTTTATATCTAAATTTTCTCTTTGTTTGACCTCCTATCAAACACTCGCCAAGCAAATTACTTTTTCTCAGTATTTCTTGGAATTCTCTTTATATTGGTTGATAATCCCCTAATTGTCATTCCTTATCTTTAACGCAACATCTTAATAGGTCACGATATCGAAAAAATGAAAAATATTTAATTCTTGCGTCAGAATCAAGGAGGAGCCGTCGGCGGTCGTCTGCCCGGTCATAGACGTGATTGACTGGAACACCTTCCAGTACTTCGGGAACTCTGGGGAGCCTAACATCGGGGGCTTCGACTGGAGGCTGGTGTTCACGTGGCACCCCGTCCCGGAGGAGGAGCGCCAACGCAGGAAATCCCCCACTGACGTCATCAGGTCGGCCAACCGAGAGGAGTTCTTGTGTATCCACGCTCGAGGATTTGAACTGAAATCATTGCTTTTGTTTGTCAGATCCCCCACTATGGCCGGAGGTCTCTTTGCTGTCGGAAAGAAATACTTCAGCTACCTGGGGACGTACGACACTGGGATGGAAGTTTGGGGCGGAGAGAATCTGGAATTCTCTTTCAGGGTAAGTGTCTTCAAATCTTCGATAGATAGATGGATAGATTTAACTTAGTGGCTCCTTGAAGAAGATCCTTTTTTACCGTATTTTCCGCACTATAAGGCGCACTTAAAAGCCTTTAAATTTCTCAAAAAACGACAGTGCGCCTTATAATGAGGAGCGCCTTATAAATGAACATTACCTGCTGGGTGACTTGTTTACAAACACTTGACTCTGCACCGACTGAGCCTACAAGCCGTGGGCGGGATTACATCATTGCATCATCACGGGGCAGGATGTACAACGCATGTCACATCATGGCGGACGACTATGGAGTAATATTACTGCCACCGGTTTGAGCGAGTGTGTCTTGGTTGTTTGGTTGTATCTTTTATTCTATGCTCTTTATAATCCAGTGCGTGCTATTTATGAAAATGGTTCTTAAATAGGCCATTCATTGAAGGTGCGCCTTATAATCCTTTTCGCCTAATTGTGCTGAAAATACAGTAATTCAATACATCCAATCCCTTGTTTAATGTGGTGGCTTACATTCTGACCCAACCGGTTATCGGTTGTTCAAATAAACTGTGTTTACTGTAAATCTGTTTGTGATTAAGTGAATAAAGATAAAGAGCACGGATGATAAACCGCGACATAACAATCTACTACTTTATATCAGGGAATAATTGTATTAAACATCACCTTTTTACGGGACTCGATCAGAATTTCTATGATTAATTTACAGGTATTACAGTTTTGCTTTTTTTTATTGATGTTTTACTGGAATAAATAAGAAGGTATTTAACCAAATCTTGTGACAGGGTTCAAGACTTAGTCTCCCCAATCTTTTTGTAGTGATTTATCTCAAATGAGCTTTAATTTTTGGGAAAATAAACCAATTTTCTCTGTAGTTATATCCGCTATGAGATAAAAATGAGTCTGTGACTCTTGTCAAGATGCTTTTTTTTGGTCTCGTCTACTAAAATAAAGTATATATAAAGTATAAATGAGTGAAAAATAAACTCTTTTTGCTTCATATAATCAAGTGTTTTGGTGAGATGTATTATTCATTACACATAAAGTCCCTTTTTCTTGTCCCTATTCTCCATTTCTAAAGCACTGGTCAGTGTCAATGAAAGCCAGAATAAAACCGGTTCACAGTTTAAAAAATACATTTGAGAACCACTTCTCTAAAGTTTATTAAACCCAAGCACTCTTTGCTAAATATATTTCCTCTGAAACACCATTAAAAGAAAGAAACCGTCTTTGTTCTGATGAATCTTCCAGCACCAGCTGCGTGGTTAACCAACTCTCCACGCTTGTGTGGTGAATCGTCCTCACAGATCTGGCAGTGTGGAGGCAGCCTGGAGATCCATCCCTGCTCTCACGTGGGTCACGTGTTCCCCAAGAAGGCCCCGTACTCCCGGAGCAAAGCCCTGGCCAACAGTGTGCGAGCGGCTGAGGTCTGGATGGACGATTTCAAGCAGGTCTACTACCATCGGAGCCCCCACGCCCGCCTGGTGAGTGCCTATAAATAGAGACATTTGAAGACTTTATGTTGGCACTGGAGATGTTGCTGAATTCAAATTCCACTCATTTTCTACTCGCCCTTATGTCCACTGAGGGTTTGGAGACGTATCAGAGTAATCCGTGTCTTTGTGGAGTTACACGGTCCATATGTTTATATGACGCTCGAGAATGAAGCCTACTTTTCTTCGTTCAAAAAGACACTTAAATCCACCAAATGCCTCAGTACTGCTCGTCTGTAACGCCCCTCTTGGATTGAAGCCTCGACATGAGAAATAGTTCTGGAAAATAAATCTAATAAGTATGTATTTAAAGCTTGTCAACACAGAAGAGAGTCTTAAGAGTAAATCTCGTGCATAATGGGAACATTTTAGCTTCTGCTACAAACCAGAGGTGTGTCTCAAATCACATACTTGCGTACTTAAACTTAGTATTTTTAGTGCATAAGTGCGTCTCAATTCTTAGTATGCGTACTTAAACGCCCACAAAACTGAGTATGCATCGATGGACACTTTCTACCCTAAACGGCCAAAATCTTAGTGACGTTGACATTGTAAACTGAAGTTACATCATGTATATATATATATATATATAATATTTATATATATTATATATATAATATATATATATATATATATATATATATATATATATATATATATATTATATATTACAGGTGCATTTATAGCCAGCAGTAGGAGGACGACACGTCTTCGGTGCTGATACCGGCGTAAATATCTCGCAAATTATTTGTTTCTCATATTTCTTGATCCAAACCAAACATGCTGCCAGTAGGTGGCGATAGTGTTCCTACAGCTGGATGAATTATCATTAAATAGTAGTAGAAGAAGAAGCTGTTGCGTCATTTCCTGTTAGTGCGTAGCAGCAGAGTTTGATTTGAGACATACTATCTGTGGAGAATTAGTTACTAGTTAGTATGTACACTATCCTGATGCATACTTACTAGTGCACTAAGATAAATATGGGATTTGAGACACAGCTCAGCTTAAAATATAGACTTGTTTAACTTCTTTCTGAACAAATTCTCTTGTCGAGGCTTCAATACAAGATGGAGATTAATTTTTCCTGTAACTCCAAAAAAGGCATGGATTACTCTACAACTTTTTCTAACCCTTAGTCGACATGATTGGAGTAGAAAATGAGTCGAATTCATCCCTTTAAATTCAATGCCTGTCACCTCCAACTGCAAACAAACACTATCTTGCTTTTGTCACAACCTTCCTGATTAAGTGACACTCTGGATACGTGAGCGGCAGACACCCCAAGTTGACACGTGTGTCACGGTATTCCGGTGTGTGATTACCAGCTTTCCGCGTCACTCCGTGCCAACCGGTGTCACCCATCCCGGCCTCGACCGGTGTCACCCACCCCGGCCTCGACCGGTGTCACCCATCCCGGCCTCGACCGGTGTCACCCACCCCGGCCTCGACCGGTGTCACCCACCCCGGCCTCGGCGCCGCGAGAGCATCGCTGGCTGGTGTGTGTGGGCAGTGTAGTTAAGTGGAGACGCTCTCTAAACACAGATGAGGTGTCACTCACAAGAGGTTGTTCTTAAAATCCAGCTGCCATCTGTCATTTTTAAATATTTGGAAATGTATTCAAACAGAAAAGATTTCACTGAATCACAATAATGGCCCTGAATACCCCCCCCCCCCATACCAAAAATACATGTATTAGGGGTTGTAGAAAGTGATACAACACTATATTTTTTTATTTTTTTCACGATACTCTTTCAAATGAACCTCTGACCACTAGATGGCAGCGTGTCCTCCGCATGAAAAGCATCAATGTTATCTGGCCAGAGCCTGGCGATGACTGAGGACGAGAGGATACAGTGACTCCAGCAGCTTTAAAAAGCTGATGTTTGGACATATTTTGGTTTGAAAACAAATTAAAGCGACTTCGTCAAGAGTCATGTGGTCTGTAAATTAAAACGCCAGAGTCAAGTACTCGACAATACTACAAATATATCCTTGTTACTACAGTATCACTATATATGGTATAGTTGACCATATTAAAATATGTTTCGTATCGCTGGATTCTTGCTCCTAACACTTCCACTATTAGGGTTCTTTATTTACAAGTAAAATAATCACAGCATTTGTTCATCTTTGTGTTGCAATTAAAAACACTGCCACTAGATGGCAGCAGTGAAAGCTGATGTTTGGACATATTTTGGTTTGAAAACAAATGAAAGCGACTTAGTCAAGAGTTATGTGGTCTGTAAATTAAAAGTCAAGTACTCGACAATACTGCAAATATATCCTTGTTCTTACAGTATCGCAATAACTCCCAAAATATTATATCGTTAGCTCTGCATCGTGATACAGATGTTATTGCCAGAATCTTGCCAATACATAACCCTAAAAATTATACCAGACTTATGAAGAAACCACCTGAATACATTGAACACTTGAATTGAATTTTTATTAGTTTTTGCTTATCAGTAATACTTCTGTGTCGTCCTGTTCAAGAACCTGTTCAGGAACCTGTTCAGGTTTGTCAGGTTTGTCAGGTTACAGTTCTTCCTCTAACAGATTTGTGCAGCGTTATGGAAGTGTAGATTGTTGTCCTAAGCCCGAAAAGGCAACGTAGGGCCGTCCTATGTAGGAGTGTGTATTGGCTAGAAATTTTTTTTTTTTTAAAAAAGAAGAAGAAATTATATCTGTCATGATGCTGTGGCAAATAGACGATAGATTGCGATATATTGTGATACTGTAGTAAGAAGGATATATGTGTAGTATTGTCGAGTACCTGACTCTGGTTTTGCAGAATTTACTGACCACATGACTCTTGACGAAGTTTTAACTGTTTTCATTGTTGTTTTTTTTAAACCAAAATATGTCTAAACATCATATTTAAAAGCTGCTGTAGTCGACTGTATCCTCTTGTCCTCAGTCATCTCAGGGTTTCATTGTCACTTTAGCAGCGGAGGATGTAATGACTGCTGCCATCTAGTGGGCAGAATTGAAACACAAACATGGATAAACGCCATGAATATTTGTATTCCCATTGTAAATTAATTACTTATTTTCTACACAAAATAAATATATGATACAGTATTGTGGGGGGGGGGGGGGGGCATATCTGGTGTGCAAGGTGTTCAAGCACCTTGTCAAGCAGGTCACCCCTCTTAAATATCTGAGACTGAGTTATCATAGGTGGTTATAAAGCCCCAGTTGGATGAGATCAACCTGGAGTTCCTCAAGACTCTTGATATTGTGTGGCCTTCGTAACTCGCCTGCCTTTGCAACATCGCACAGCCATCTAGGGCGGTACCTCCGTATTGACGGACTGGTTGTGCTTTCTATTTTTAAGGATGGTAGGATGCCTTATGGAGGGTCACACTCCTCAGGCTCCAGTGGATCAGCTCTATACCCTTGGCAGAATCCTTGTGGGTTCAAGGTAGTTTGCCGGACCAGCATACATGTGTTTTGTATACTTGGAGAAGGCTTTCAACCGTGTCCCTTTAGTAGTCCTGTGGGGGGTGCTCCGGGAGTATGGGATATCGAATACCCTGATAAGGACTCCCTGATCCCTATACAACCAGTGCCAGAGCTTGATCTGCATAGCCGGTAGTTGGACTTGTTTCCAGCGAGGATTAGACTCGGCCAAGGCTGCCCTTTATCTCCGGTTCTTTTCATGAGTTAATGGACTGAATTTCAAGACGAAACAAGCGTGTTGAGGGGGGTCCGGTTTGGTGGACTCAGGATTGCTGGTCACTACTTTTGTGGGATGACTTGTTCTTCAGCTGTAAGAGTGTACAAGCCATTTTCACCAGGAAGTGAGGGAAGAATGGGACTAAAGCAAAGTCCAAGTTATAAAGAAATAACTGTTCTTGCTACACTACGAACATGATTATCTATCAGTGATTTGACTATAATCTGCTTTCACAATGTTTCCAAATTGACATGTGATAAATCCGAATTATTGCAGTTTTTTTTATCTTTAGCTAAAGACGATCAAATGTCATCATTTATCGCTGGTATATAAAATAAAATAACGCATTATATTAGACATAATTTGCCCAAACTTACAGTGAAACTACAACAAAAATCCATAAAACATTAAACAACAAAATATAAATTCATTTTTTAACCATTGAAGTTAAAAAAAAAAAAAATCAATAATTTGAATATTGAAAGGTTGAATTTGTTTTTATATGATAATTTAATTCAATAATTTAATTTTAAACATTCTTAAAATTAGATACTTTGTACACATATAGTTTGATTCCGATTCCAATAATTAAGAAATACATTTTCTAGATTCAATATGTTTTAATTCATAGCCTTTTAAAATATATACCAAAAAAAATCGTAGCTCTTCAAATTCAATATATAAATGTTGGTATAATAGTGGCACCAGACAAACCAAAAGATTACCGATGTACTTGATCGTACTTTCGGCCAATCATGTGACGCTTAGACGATCATGTGACAACATCGAATCACTGTCATGTCAATTGAGGTTATTTCCTGACAATGTGTCAACTTATTTTCAACGTCAGAACTTTAGAAAATCTTGATTCTGATGGCACTGATATACTTCCATACACCAGCCTGGAACCCCAAGAAATGACCACTGGCGACCCCCCCCCCCCCAGGCTAGTTGGGTTTAAGACCCGAGATCCAAGAAAGTGCTGTTAAAATGTGGATTTTGGTTGAACAAACTCTCCAACATTCCTCTTCCTGCTGGTGCCACCGAACATCCTCCTCTGCGGATCACTTGTTTACTAATGAACTGTTTATTCTGGCGTGACTTTGTCCCGGTTCAACCCGGGTCACGGTCCCACCCTTTTCTTTTTTTACGAGTCCCGATCCTAGAGCAGCTGTGTGGAGGATTATTGGTGCTGTTAAGAACCAGACGTGGGTCTTGTTTGCAGGAGGCGTTTGGCGACGTGAGCGAGCGAAGGTTGCTCCGAGAACGGCTGGGTTGTAAAAGCTTCAGATGGTATCTGGACAACGTGTACCGGGAAATCAATATTCCAGAGGATCTGCCCGGCATGTTCGGAATGGTAGGACCGTCTTACTTGACCATGACCATGACCATTATTTGTCGGTCAGTTGGGTCCACTAACCGTTTTCTTAAACCCAGTTTAAGAACCGGGGGAAAACTGGCTACTGTTTCGACTACAACCCTGCAAGTGAGCACATGGCGTTCGGACAAAGAGTGATCGTCTACCCCTGTCATGGCATGGGCCAGAATCAGGTACTACATGAATATACTACATGAATATACTACATGAATATACTACATGAATATACGTCTTTTGTATTTCTCATCAAGACTTGCTATGTCAGGTCCTCCAATTAAATCCATTTTCTCATCAACCCTAGTTTACATCCAGGAACCTCATTGGTTGTCCACCTCTCATGTCTTTAATGTAGGGTAGAGATATGAAAAACACAATAAATCATTTAGAAAAAATGTATTTTATTTCATTTTCTTGTTTGAAATGATCTGAAATATATATATTTTATCATTATTCTTTAGGATTTTAAATAAAATGAATCACAAATGATACAATATTTAATCAAATTACATCTTAAACAATGATGTTCTTTTTATTCCTTTTATTTTATTATAGGTTTTCACAAATTTGAAGTCTGGCCCCTCTTGTTAATCACAGTATATAATGTGGCCCCTGTGAAAATGTAATTTACTCATTAGAATCATTCTGAGATTCATCATCCTGACGGGCTTTAAAAGTATTTAACAATTAAAATAACAATTAAATTGCATTAACAAAAATATGTTGTTTGTCGTGGATTTCTATTTGCTTGTTGTAGGATGACATAAAATGTATCACTTTTTATAAATCAAAAATGTCCTGGTAAAACGAATACCTCAAAGTGACATTTAATTTTTTTTCCTGTCAATCAAAATAAGTTGATATTATATTTAAATCAGTCCTAACTAAACTCATTAAAAAAGAAACATTTTTGAAACATTAGATTAAAAAAATGTGTATTTTTGGCAACACTTTCCATAAACAAGTTGTTTGTTATTAATTTAAAACACTTATAAGGCTTTACATATGAAGTAATGCCAGTTAAAATCATGTATGTCAACATAAAACAAGCTTTATTATTAAGAGCTCTTTGTAAATCAAGGTTTATTAAACCTTCATACATGTAAAGCTGACGCATGTGTTCTTTCTCTCATCCACACACACAGCAGATGATAGAAGAGTCTCTGCTCATTTTCTCTCTTCGTTTGAGTCACACATGAATATTCATGAGCAGCTTCCCTGACACCAGCACTCTTCTACTGGATCCTTCTGTCGCGGGTAACAGGTGTTGTGTCTCCGCCCACAGTTCTTCGAGTTCTCCTCCGATGGAGAGATTCGCTTCAACACAAGGGTACCAGCCGGGTGTGTCGTGGGCGACAACATCAGCACCTACCTGACGGTGCAGCAGTGCAGGAAACGAGGGCAGCCTGTGCTGGCCGACCAGAAGTTTGTCCTCAAAGAGGTAATGGATGATGGAAGGATCAGTAATGGATGGATGGAGGGATGGATGGATGAATAATGGAAGGATGGATGGATGGAGGGAGGGATGGATGGATGGATGGATGAATAATGGAAGGATGGATGGATGGATGGAGGGAGGGATGGATGGATGGATGGATGAATAATGGAAGGAAGGAAGGATGGATGGATGGATGGATGGATGGATGGATGGATGGATGGATGGATGATTGATGGGCGGATGAATGTCGGAAGTATGGATGAATAATGGAAGGAATGATGGAGGATGGATGGATAAATGATGGAAGTACTGATGGATGATGGATGGATGGATGGGTGATGGATGGATAGATGATGATAGATGGATGAAAGATGGAAGGATAGATAAATAATGGAAGGATGGAAGGATGGATGGATGGATGATGCACACATGATGGATGGATGGATGATGATAGATGAATGAGTGATGGAAGGATAGATAAATAATGGAAGGATGGATGGATGGATGATGCACAAATGATGGATGGATGGATGGATGATGATAGATGGATGATGATAGATGGATGAGTGATGGAAGGATAGATAAATAATGGATGGTGGATGGATGAATGATGGAAGGATAGATAAATAATGAGAGGATGGATGATGGATGTATGGATTACAGAAGGATAGATAAATAATGTATGGATTGATGGATGGATGAATGACAGAAGGATAGATAAATAATTGAAGGATGGATGATGGATGGATGGATGACGGAAGGATAGATAAATAATGGAAGGCTGAATGGATGATGGATGATAGATGGATGAGTGATGGAAGGATAGATAAATAATGGAAGGGTGGATGGATGGATGATGCACAAATGATGGATGGATGGATGATGATGATGATAGATGGATGAGTGATGGAAGGATAGATAAATAATGGATGATGGATGGATAAATGATGGAAGGATAGATAAATAATGGGAGGATGGATGGATGATGTTTGGATGATGGATGTATGGATTACAGAAGGATAGATAAATAATGGATGGATTGATGGATGGATGAATGACAGAAGGATAGATAAATAATTGAAGGATGGATGATGGATGGATGGATGACGGAAGGATAGATAAATAATGGAAGGCTGAATGGATGATGGATGATAGATGGATGAGTGATGGAAGGATAGATAAATAATGGAAGGGTGGATTGATGGATGATGCACAAATGATGGATGGATGGATGATGATAGATGGATGAGTGATGGAAGGATAGATGAATAATGGATGATGGATGGATGAATGATGGAAGGATAGATAAATAATGGGAGGATGGATGGATGGTGTTTGGATGATGGATGTATGGATTACAGAAGGATAGATAAATAATGGATGGATTGATGGATGGATGAATGACAGAAGGATAGATAAATAATTGAAGGATGGATGATGGATGGATGGATGACGGAAGGATAGATAAATAATGGAAGGCTGAATGGATGATGGATGATAGATGGATGAGTGATGGAAGGATAGATAAATAATGGAAGGGTGGATGGATGGATGATGCACAAATGATGGATGGATGGATGATGATAGATGGATGAGTGATGGAAGGATAGATAAATAATGGATGATGGATGGATGAATGATGGAAGGATAGATAAATAATGGGAGGATGGATGGATAAATGATGGAAGTACTGATGGATGATGGATGGATGGATAGATGATGATAGATGGATGAAAGATGGAAGGATAGATAAATAATGGAAGGATGGAAGGATGGATGGATGGATGATGCACACATGATGGATGGATGGATGATGATAGATGAAAGAGTGATGGAAGGATAGATAAATAATTGAAGGATGGATGGATGGATGGATGATGCACAAATGATGGATGGATGGATGGATGGATGAGTGATGGAAGGATAGATGAATAATGGATGATGGATGGATGAATGATGGAAGGATAGATAAATAATGGGAGGATGGATGGATGATGTTTGGATGATGGATGTATGGATTACAGAAGGATAGATAAATAATGGATGGATTGATGGATGGATGAATGACAGAAGGATAGATAAATAATTGAAGGATGGATGATGGATGGATGGATGACGGAAGGATAGATAAATAATGGAAGGCTGAATGGATGATGGATGATAGATGGATGAGTGATGGAAGGATAGATAAATAATAGAAGAATGGATGGATGTATGGATGACAGAAGGATAGATAAATAATGAAAGGATGGATGATGGATGGATGAATGACAGAAGGATAGATAAATAATGGAAGGATGGCCGCTAGATGGCAGCAGTCATGAGGACGAGAGGATACAGTGACTCCAGCGGCTTTGTTTGGATATATTCTTCTCTGTCATGTGGTCTGTAAATTCTGCAACACCAGAGTCAAGTACTGGACAATACTACAAGTACGTCCTTGTTACACAGATGCATAAGTACAAGCATTTAAAAAAAATATATGTTACTGCTTCAATGCAGTAAATCAATATACTCTATTATGATGAAACCCCTTGAATCCTTGAGTTCTCGTAGACGTCAGAATTGTTGGCGACGTCTCTCAGTTATTCATAAGCAAAGCCTTAATTATTCACCCGCTCGACCCACTTCCTGTTTGCTCCCCCGCAGGACGGAACCCTGGTGCACGCCGGCAGCCAGAAGTGCGTGGAGGCCGTGGACAAGAGCGACAACGGGACTCCGGCGCCGGCGCTCCGACCCTGTTCCGGCGGCGCCCGACAACAGTGGTACTTTCAGGAACGCATGTAGACCAAGCCGTTTTCTCTGCACACGTCGTGTTCCGCGCTGGACGTTTATCGCTCAAAACTGACACAAATGTTTGACGCCGACTAGAAAAAAAATAATATTTGAATCTTATTTATTTTTTCCTGGATGCTGGGGTTTTGAAAAATTGCTGGAAAATGAAGGAAATGTATTTATAAACATGTCCATGGAAACTGAAGTGGTTATTTAAAAAAAATATATAAATAAAACACTCGCACAAACTGCACTCTGAGATGCTGCGACGTTCTGCAGCTCCTCCAATAGAGGGCGCTGACGCTCCTCTACTTCCATTATCTTCCCTTTGCTGACGTGTATTTGTAGCAGGAAATAAACCAGCCGGTGTTCAAGCACCGGCGTGAGTTTCTCCAAGAAAAGAAAGATAGTTTTGCTGGCGTTTGCACTGAAACTCTGAGAGTTAATCTGAGGCCTTAACAACGTGAGGGAATATTTGTTCATCTTTAGAGATTATTGACGAAAAAAAATGTCCTGATTGTTGTTGATCAATGACGTGGGATTCGTCCCCATCCGAGTGTCTGATCTGTGGCCGCTCGTGTCGTCCCCCGAGGACCGAGGCGGTCGTAAGGGTCTCGGGTGTGCACAGGAGCCAGATGCTTGTCTGATTGATTCCCTGGTCCTCCACCTCCCCCCCCACCGACCCCCCAAAAATCCTTCATCACCAACACTTCCTGTCAAAAGGTGTTTCCCTCTCGTGGCAGTTGTAAAGCCGAGTCTATGGAGGTAAAACCGGTGCAAAAGTGACACTAACTTACTCCTGTGGTGAGTGCAAAGTGCAAAATTTACACTTTTGTGTTGTCGGACGAGCACGAACGGTGGCTTTATAAAGTGTCAAAGGATGTTCAGTAGAAGTACAAGGAAGGTACAGCCATGGATCTCTAATTGTAAATGTGAAAAGATGTTTACAAATATGCAGAATATCTTAATTTTGAATTGTTAGAAATGTGTATCAGTTGATTGATTGGTGGAAAAAAAAATGCAGAGATGAACGTGAAAAAACAATTTAATTAGGTTTCAACACAGGTTTTCAGCCAGAAAAGATTTGCAAATGGTCAGAAATTTGAAAATGCACAATAGCAGGTAATTATAATGACCTTTCTATTTTATACTTTATACTATTTTTTAATTTGTAATTTTTAATCCTTAAAGTAAAAAATAGAGCATTTCTTCAGTGAGTTTGATAATTAAAATTCTCAATTGCAAATGCGAAAAAGATTGTATATCCTAATCAGAATTGTTAAAAATGTCTATCTGTCGATTTATTGGTGGAGAAAAAACCCAATTGAATTGGGTTTCAAGACGTCAATACACCTTTTTTTTTTAGCAAAAAAGGTTTTCAGCATGAAAATAAATTTATTTTTTTATTTTAAATTTCTAAGAATACTTTTTTTTGATGACAAACTCATTAAAAATACAAATGGAACATTTCTTAATGAGTCTGAATTCCTAATTGCAAATGTGAAGCTTGTCCCAAAAAAGAAATCTGCAACTATATCTTAATCAGAATTGTTAAAAATGTGTACGAGTCGATTTACTGGTGAAAAAACAAATACAAAGATGCTCGAGAAAAGGCCATTTTAATTGGGTTTCAAGACTTTAAATTTTAAGCACATTTGCAAATCTTTCTTGTTTTAAACAAAATTTTCAAATTTCTGACCAATAGCGGGTTATTATAATGACTTCTATATTTTATACTTCTGAATTTCTTTGATGCCAAAATACTTAAAGTAACAAATTAAACATTTCATAGTGAGTTTAATTATACAATTCTAAATTGCAAATGTGAAAAGATTGTTAAAAATATGCAGAATATCTCAATATAATGAATATATATAGTGAATAAAAAAACAACAACTAATATGCGCAAGAAAAGACAATTTTATTGGGTTTAAAGATGTCAAAAAAACACTTTTGCTCTAAGATCGGTTTTCGCCCGAGAAAATATTTGCAAATGGTCATAATTTAATTTAAAAATGTTTTTTAGTTTGACGCACAATAACAATAGGACTAGCAAGTTATCATAATGTCTTTTTATCTTACCCTTTTCAAAACTGAAATCCTTAAGAATACATTTTTTAATACATACTTACAAAACATTTGAGACTTTTCAAAAGTGTTTTAACTTCCAGGTCAAATATAGAAGTCCTGTATTAAATCTTTGAAATCATTTTGCAAATGTGCAACAGTAGTTTTTTGGTTATAAAACCTACAACAATGGACTACTTGCCAAGTAAATTTTACGAAATCAAGGAATGACACGGGTGTGCAATATCAGATTTGTTTTCCTCAATAGCCTTAAAGTTGATAAATTAAAAAGTACTTGTTGAAAAGTAACAAAAAAGTCACCGTAGCAACAGAGGATAGTATTTTTTAAACGTTCCTCTACATCCACAAATTGATGGTTGATCTTGTTTGACCTCCTTGCAAACAGAAAAACCTTCACACTCAGACCCGTCATCAATAACACATTTGCCTTGGCCAGTGATTTATGAGCAGTCGCTGCAGTTTTTGGCAGCAGCGCACGATAGTAAACAGCTTTCCTGACCAGTAACCTCTACACGTCTCCACAGCTCTGGTCACTATTGATGGAATCGATTCAGATATTGATCGTCAAGGTTTTCCTTTTCCATAAGAGTCAAGAGAGTCAAGAGAAAGAGTTTGCCAGCTGAGATTATGATGCACGAAGAGATCCAGAGATCCATCTAAGATACGATACATATCACGATACATGGACAACGATACGATATCTAGTGATACTGCAGTAACAAGGATATATGTGTAGTATTGTCGAGTACTTGACTCTGGTGTTGCAGTATTTACAGACCACATGACTCTTGACGAAGTCGTAACTGATTTCATTTTTTTTCAAACCAAAATATGTCCAAACATCAGCTTTAAAAGCTGCTGGAGTCACTGTATCCTCTTGTCCTCAGTCATCTCCGGGATCTGTCGGGATTTCACTGTTTATTTAGCTGTTGTGGACGTAATGACTGCTGCCATTAATTGGGACACAAAATAAACAAATGCCTTGAATATTGACATAATTAAAAAATATATATATAAATACATGTGTTTATACTGTGTGTATATATATATATATATATATATATATGTTTGTGTGTGTGTGTTTTTAAAAGCCAAAATTAAAGCTAAGAAATAATTATTAGAGTTACAGTATCATAAAAAAAATAATTATCATGATACTATGGTAAATATAAATATTTCAGACACGCTTTTACATTTTTTATAAATCATTCAAGATTTAAAAATAAAAAAGTATCCTCTCGTCCTCAGTCATCGCCGATACTATGGTTATTATAAATATTTCAGACACACTTTAAAAAAAAAATATAAACAATACAAGAACTATGATTTAAAAAAATAGAAACCGTATCCTCTTGTCCTCAGTCATTACCCAGGAGTTCATCGTTCCTTTAGCCGCAGAGCACTTAATAACTGCCGCCATCTACAGGCCAGGAGTTTTATTGCAATCGAAAAATGAACAAACCCAGTGAATATTTGCACGTTAGTTGTAGACATACTTATATATATATAATACTTATATATATACTTATACTTATATATATATGTTATAGAGATACTTATGGTTCCACGCACACGGCTCAGGACCAGAGGAGAGAAATCTTTTCAGGCTGTTGCTCCTAAGCTTTGGAACGATCTTCTCTCTCTTTGCGCTTGATGGATCTACTGACTCCTTTAAGAAACATCTTAAGACGTTTCTATTTGTTCAGGCTTTTCCTTGAATTTCTCGAACTCCTGTGTTGTTCTCAGTATTATCTTGATCTTTAAAGTATGTACTTTTTTGAGTATTGTTTTGATTGTCTAAGCGCTTTGTGACCCTGGTCTCGAAAAGCGCTATATAAATAAATATTACTTACTTACTTACTTACTTACATATATATATATATATATATATATATATATATATATATATATTTTAATCGGAAATATTTTGTTCCACACACACTTTATTGATCTATAAACCATAAGTAACCATGGTAACACGTAAGATAAGATTTGCAAAACAAAAACGAAAGACGCAAAGTAAAAAAAAAAATTTTTGAATCAAAAAAACATCAGTACAGATCTGTCTCTGTATCACTAAGTTGACGTCTCACGAAAGTGAGATTCTGCAGAGAGAGGAAGTGCTGTTTTCGTTGAGTCTCCGCTCACCTGCTGCAACACCTGCTGAATATTTGAAATGTGTCCAGTGTTGAAAAATCTCATGTCGAGCCCCGTTGAGCTGCATTACATCACCTCGTCTCCCTCGCCTCCCTCGCCTCCCTCGCCTCCCTCGCCTCCCTCGCCTCCCTCGCCTCCCTCGCCTCCCTCGCCTCCCTCGCCTCCCTCGCCTCCCTCGTCTCTGGACCTGTTGTCAGGCGTGTTATTGAAACTGTGCTGGAGTCACCGAGAGACTCGTCGCTGGATCTCAATACAATTTCTTTTCACTCCTTTTTGTTTTCTGTGATACAAATTGATGTTTGGCTTTGATTGATTTCTTTGTCCTTTGTTTTGTTTTTTGTTTTTTTGTTTTTTACTGTCGAACTAATAAACGAGATGAATATATTTGAGCGTTTATTTTTCCAACATGAATTAAACACAATTTCACTGAGATACTTTATAATCGTCAGTTTTTATTGTTAAACTGAAGGTACATTTATTCATTTGTACTAAGAAGAGTGTTTTGAGAGAACATTTTAAACCAAATTATTATCAGGAAAATGATGCCTTTGATGCTTCACTGTTTTTTGTTTTTAAATTTGGATTGTTTGGATTGTTAATTGTCAATAAATTAAGTACATTTATTAACATGGTCATATTTGTTAAGCTATTTGTACAATCAAAATAAGTGAATAAAAAGGAAAAAAGAAGATTAAAGAAAAAACATATGAGAATTTGAAGCAACTTTGGGTAAGAATTGTTATTATTTGAATGATGACGTTTTTTAATTATTCTTTTTTTATTCTTTTATTTATTTAATTTTTATTTTATTGATGTTTATTCAAACTTTTCAGATGCGTCGACACAAACGTCTCTATCGCTTAACTAAGTTATAAAATCCCTTTCAAAAAAAAAAAATTTTTTTTTTTTAACAATTTTTTTTATATTTATTTTGATTAAAAAAAAAAATTGTAATCGTTATTTAATGTTTATCTTATTATTATTATTATTTTATTATTTTCTTTCACGCTGAAAAAATAGAAATAGTTGAAATTGCATTTTTTACTGAGTTAAGAAAATATAAAACTCAAATGTTAGCCTTGCTAGCAAAGTAGAATTTTTGTCTGTCTGTCTGTCTGTCAAGATTCGGTTCAACAGAAATAATTATAAACAATTACATTTTAATTTAATTATAAAATGTAGCACTTAAGTCCAATCCAGGTGCTTTTTGCGAGGTCCGTCAATATAGACTGTCCCCGCGAACACAACCTACAATAGTTCCTGGCATCAAAAAAAAAGATTTCTTCTTCATAATTGTGAAAAATTAAAATCATAAAATTAGCAAAATAACTTTCTAAAATCTTTCTTTCAATTTTCTTTTGTTGATTTTGTAAGAAAAGTCCAAGAACCACAGAATACCAAACAAACCAAAAATATCACTAATTCTTTAAAAACTTTAAAAAAGTGTGTAAAAGTCTTTCAGGCTTGGTTAAAAAAATCAATATATAGATGATCAGAAATTATTGTTATACAAGTTATACTAACATTATAATGTTTACCCTTTTTTACTCACATTGTATCTAATTATTTACTATTGTTGTCGGTTTGTTTAAAAACAATTCAAAAAGATTTACATATATGAGAACATTTCAATAAAATGAATCAAATCTTTCAAAGTTAAATCACATCCTGTTCCCAGTTTGACTTAAAATCATCTTAAAATCAAATGAACCAGATTTAACCATGTGTTCTATTTCATCTGGATTTTGGGGGTTCTGTCTTTTTTTAGTGTCTCCTTAAGTGTCCTCAAGGATTCAGAAAATACTTTGAACTGAGATAGAAGCCAACAAAAATACTCTCGAACCTTCAGGAAAAACCCTTGTGAGTTAACAACAACTCCATCTCACGTTGTAGCGCCCCCTTTTGGGGGACTCACGAATATGGTCACTCTTTATTAACTCTGGGGGATAAGGCTGGACATGTAGACAGTGAAATACTTGGAGTGAGAAAAATGAATCATTTAATAAAAGATATGATTTCTCTGTTGCAGTACATTATGGACTTTTTACTGTAAGTGGTAGAAAGACCATCAATAATTGACACGACAAAATGCCTTTGGTTCTTTGCCACAGAAGACAAATTGTTATTAAAAGATACTGAGTTCGAATCCCTTCTTGATGTTTTGAGACCAAGTGTTTCTCTGCAGTTTCTCGACGTCCTTATGTGGCTCCGGTGATCATGCAAAACAAGTCCCCCCCATGGGTCGAGTCTGTGGTTGTGCAAGACTTCGGTTGTCAGGGAGACACACACACACACACACACACACACACACACACACACACACACACACACACACACACACACACACACACACACACACACACACACACACACACATACACACACAGTGGATGTCACTTTAGTTCATGTAATCCCCAATACCCAGTAGAACTGAGCAGCGGTGGCTGCATACATTAGATGACACACTTTCAGGGAGACTTCAGAGTAAACAGCCAAGTCCTAGTTACAGAGACAGACCTGCACGTCCTGCACGACACCACGACAACTGTTCCTCGGCAGTGAGACGCCCTGGGACGCTTGGAAGACAGCTGGCCGTTTGCAAAAAAGGAGTCTGAGAATTGGAACACACTGGTAACCCTTTTTTTTTTTTACTCAGTATAAATCTCAGAGGCCTCAATAAAGGTAACAAATCCAGTCCAGTACGATGATCGACCTAAACGGCATTTTGTGTGAGTTATATTCAAGCATGGTTAAAATGTTGATGTGGAGGGCTGCACCACCGATTAAAGGTGATTTACCAAGATAACATTTTATATATGGGGGCGCGAGGCAGTTTGGCAGCATGAAGAGTTTGGAGGGAGAGATCAACAGAATCTAGAGTCTACTCTTCGCATGTGCATACATTTAGGCACCCTTATATCTTATGGATTTTGATACCTTTAGCACTAATTATTGGAACTCAAAATTGGGCTGTGTCTCAAATCGCATACTACTCTTAGTATGCTAGAAGTTAGTATGCATCAGTTTAGTGTACGTACTAACTAGTATGCAAATTCTACACAGATAGTATGTCTCAAATCAAACTCTGCTGCTACACACTAACCGGAGATCACATGACAGCTTCTTCTTCTACTTCTATTTAACGATGTTTCAACCAGCTGTTTGAACGCTATCGCCGACACCTGCTGGCAGCACGTATTGCAACTTTGGAAAAAGAAATAAAGAAAAAATATGAGAATCTAAATAATCAAGAGATATTTAAGCTGGTATCAGCAGCAAAGACGTGTTTATCCTCCTACTGCTGCTGAAAATACACATTTAAGTATATGCATATATATGCATTTATATATGACGTAACTTCCGTTTAAAACGTCACTAAGATGGCGGCTGTTTAGTGTGGTTAGTGTCCATCGAACCATGCTCAGTTTTGTGGGCGTGTTAGTACGCCAATTTAGTGTGCATGGCGCACTAACTTTCGCATACTAAGTGACGCACTAACGCACTAAAAATACTAACTTTTAGTACGCTAGTATGCGATTTGAGACACAGCATTGGTTTGGTAACCTCAGTGACCCTTGACCTCCATACACAGGTGAGTCCAATCATGAGAAAGGGTATTTAAGGAGGAGTGTTTCTCCTCTTTGCATCTTCTCTGAAGATTGGCAACATGGGAGCCTCAAAACAACTCTCAAATGACCTGAAAACAATGATTGTTCAACATCATGGTTTAGGGGAAGGATATAGAAAGCTATCCCAGAGATTGTAGCTCTCAGTTTCAACTGTGAGGAACATTGTGAGGAAATGGAAGACCACAGGCAAAGTTCTAGTTAAGGCCCGGAGTGGCAGACCAAGGAAAAATCTCAGATAAACAGAGGCGCAGGATGGTGAGAACAGTCACAGTCGACCCACAGACCAGCTCCCAAGACCTGCAACATCAACTTGCTGCAGATGGTGTCACTGTGCATCCTTCAACTATTCAGCGCACTTTACACAAGGAGATGCTTTATGGAAGAGTAATGCGGAAAAAGCCTTTTCTCTGCACACGCCACAAACGGGGCCGCTTGAGGTATGCTAAAGCACATTTGGACAAGCCAGCTTCATTTTGGAAAAAGGTGCTGTGGACTGATGAAACTAAAATAGATTTATTTGGGCATAACAAGGGGGTTATGCATGGCAGAAAAAGAACAAAGCATTCCAAGAAAAGAACTTGCTGCCTACAGTACAATTTGGTGGTGGTCCCATCATGCTGTGTGGCCAGTGCAAGGACGGGGAATCTTGTTAAAGTTGAGGGGCGCATGGATTCCTCTCAATATCAGCAGATTCTGGAGAACAATGTCCAGGAATCGGTAACAAAGTTGAAGTTGCGCCGGGGCTGGATCTTTCAACAAGACAATGATCCTAAACACTGGTCAAAATCTACTAAGGCGTTCATGCAGAGGAACAAGTATAACGTTCTGGAATCATCTCAGTCCCCAGACCTGAATATTATTGAACATTTATGTTGTGATTTAAAGCGGGAGGTCCATGAAACCATCAAACCTGACTGAACTGGAGAGGATCTGTAAAGAAGAATGCTCCAAAATACCTTCCACCAGAATCCAGACCCTAATTGGAAGCTATAGGAAGCGTTTAGAGGCTGTTATTTCTGAAGAAGGAGGATAAGTAAGTAAGTAATATTTATTTATATAGCGCTTTTCGAGACCAGGGTCACAAAGCGCTTAAACAATCAAAACAATACTCAAAAAAGTACATACTTTAAAGATCAAGATAATACTGAGAACAACACAGGAGTTCGAGAAATTCAAGGAAAAGCCTGAACAAATAGAAACGTCTTAAGATGTTTCTTAAAGAAGTCAGTAGACTCCATCAAGCGCAAAGAGAGAGGAAGATCGTTCCAAAGCTTAGGAGCAACAGCCTGAAAAGATTTCTCTCCTCTGGTTCTGAGCCGTGTGCGTGGAACCATAAGTAGATTCTGATCCACAGACCTCAGAGCCCGAGCTGGGGTGTAAGGCTGGATCAGATCAGTGATGTAAGGAGGAGCCTGACCATGAATAGATCTGAAAGTAAGAACCAGAATTTTAAAGTTGATCCTGAAAGAAACTGGAAGCCAGTGAAGAGTTTTAAGGACCGGAGAAATGTGAGTTCTTCTACTAGAGCGGGTCAGAATTCTCACTGCAGAGTTCTGAATCAACTGCAGACGAGACAGATCCTTCTTGTTAAGACTTGTTAAGGATGCACAAAATATTGAGTAGTTTTTCTTTTGTGATGCCTACATTTATGCACATGCCTAACTTAGTTTAAATAATTCTTGCACACTATACAAAATGATACACTTGTCCATGCATTACTTATACAGTATATAAGTACTTTGAAATTGGATATTAACAAGATAATAACTTTCTTTGATAGTAAATTAGGATGTTTATAAATATTTGTTTTTCAAAAAAAGATGTTAATCTGGTGTTTTGTAAAGATTCTAATGACACTTAAAGATTTTAAACCAATGATCTGTTTCCTGCTCTTTTTATGAACCAGTCGACATCCAAGGTTGTATCATCGATAAATCAGGTCTGAACATATTTCAAACTTGCCTGAAAAGAGAGAGAAAAAATCATATTTTTGGTCAGAAACAATGTTTTCAAGCGAAAGAAGCCACGAGTTGATTTACACTCGCTCGGCGATATTTCACAGCCTCCGCGACACCATCTCTCCCTCGATGATCAAACACTTCCACAGACGATTAACCATTCCACCTCTCCATCCTTCCTCTCCGTCGTTCCTCTCTGTCACATTACGCTTGTTAAACACACTCTTTCAACCTCTCCGGAGATGAAGTGCCTCAGATTTCCTCCCAAAATCAGAGGCTGTTGTGTCTCGAAACGTTATTAAGCGACAAATATATGAGAATCTTCAGAGGCTTCACGTGTGTTTGGAAACAAGGTTTGAATAAATCATAGAGAGTATTGAATATCCATCCATCCATCCATCCATCCATCCATCCATCCATCCATCCATCCATACTTTACATCAATACATACAGTAAGTTACATGTATTTACAACAGCAACAGTTAAAATATAAATGTACCATAATGGTAATATAATAAATACATTAGATTAGAGACAGACACCAAGATCACTGGTTAGTATGCATCAGGATAGTGTACATACTAACTAGTAACTAATTCTCCACAGATAGTATGTCTCAAATCAAACTCTGCTGCTACACACTAACAGGAAATGACGCCACAGCTTCTTCTTCTACTACTATTTAACGATGATTTCAACCAGCTGTAGGAACACTAGCGACACCTGCTGGCAGCACGTTTGGTTTACATCATATTTATATATTTATATATATATATATATATATATACATGTATATATGACGTAACTTCAGTTTACAACGTCACTAAGATTTCAGCTGTTTAGTGTAGAAAGTGTCCATCGATCCATACTCAGTATTTTGGGCGTTTTAGTGACAATTTAGTGTGTATGGAGCACTACATTTCACATACTAAGAATTAAGACGAACTTATGCACTAAAAATACTAAGTTTAAAACGCAAGTATGTGATTTGAGACACATCTCTGGTCTTTATTTTCATGGGTCAATTCTAGGCCGCCCAAAAACTTTCAAGATTATTTTAACAGTGTTTTATTCTGTGAAAGTAAAAACTGAGCTTGTCGTGTAGATCTGGATAGATGGATGGATGGATGGATGGATGGATGGATGGATGGATGGATGGATGTGTTGATGGATGTGCGGATGGTTGGATGGAGGCGTGGATGGATGGATGGATGGATGGATGGATGTGTGGATGGATGCGCAGATGGTTGGATGGAGGCGTGGATGGATGGATGGATGCGTGGATTGATGGATGGATGGATTGATGGATGTGTGGATAGATGGATGGATGGATGGATGAATGGATGGATGGATGGATGTGTGGATGGATGCACGGATGGTTGGATGGAGGCGTGGATGGATGGATGGATGGATGCGTGGATTGATGGATGGATGGATGGATTGATGGATGTGTGGATAGATGGATGGATGGATGGATGCGTGGATGGATGCGTGGATGGATGGATGGATGGATGGAGGCGTGGATGGATGGATGGATGTGTGGATTGATGGATGGATGGATGCGTGGATTGATGGATGGATGGATGGGTTGATGGATGGATTGATGGATGGATGGATGCGTGGATGGATGGCTGGCCGGATGGATGGATGGATGCGTGGATGGATGGATAGATGGATGGATGGATGGATGGATGGATGTGTGGATGGATGGATGGATGGATGGGTTGATGGATGGATTGATGGATGGATGTGTGGATTGATGGATGGATGGATGGGTTGATGGATGGATTGATGGATGGATGGATGCGTGGATGGATGGCTGGCCGGATGGATGGATGGATGCGTGGATGGATGGATAGATGGATGGATGGATGGATGGATGGATGTGTGGATGGATGGATGGATGGATGGATGGATTGATGGATGCGTGGATGGATGGATGGATATGGGATGGATGGATGGATGGATGGATGCGTTGATGGACGGATGGACGAATGGACGGATGCATGGATGGATGGATGGATGGATGGATGCGTGGATGGATGGATGCGTGGATGGATGGATGGATGGATGGATGCGTGGATGGATGGATAAACTTTATTGATTCCTCTGGAGGTCTCCTTCGGGAAATAGTTTTTCCAGCTCACAGCAACACAGACGATAGATTCATAAAACAAGAACAGGATCCAGAGCTCCTGGTGGTGAGATCCGTCCGTCACCTCGATGCACGTCTGCACCTCAGAGCTTCACACGTCGACTTCCCTCGTCACAGTGTGTGATTAAATTAAATTCTTCTCTCTTCAGGTGGAATGAAAAGACGCCTCCTCGATATGTGCTGAAAACTGTCACCAAGTCAGTAAACACACTCGCTCCAGTGAGTTTTTACTCACATTTTCTTTTTACACTTTTTTTTTTCTTCTTGTCCATAAATGAGTTTTCTGCTCTCCCTGCAAATTAATTACCGAGGACTTCTAATCTTATCGGCGGCGGCAGCGGCGGTGGATAAGGAAGTTGTGCGTCGGGCTCCGACGGTCTGAGCGTCGGCTAATGGTGTTTTAAGAGAGAGAGGCGGCACTTAAGAGTTCCTGCAGCCGTCTCCAGAAGTCCGGGGAAAGAGAAAACATTTCTGCTTGTGTATTATTCATCGCTGATGTGGCGATGATGTGCTCGGCCAGACAGCTCAGCGACTGCCTTCCCAAACAGAATTTAGATTGACGGTACGACGGTTACATTCATCCGCCGGCCGAGCCAGGATGGATTCATCAAGGGAAACGATTGGAATGAATATTCATCGTGGAGGGTTTTTTTTTTTTCAACCTCCTACAGCCTCATGTCGGGGGGGGGGGGGAACACTCCAGGAACGGGACGTACAACCCACCTGACTGACACCAGGGGGCGCTGTAGCAGGAGGTGCAGGAACTGATTCAGAAGACCTGTGCTGTGTCTCAAATCGCATACTAATCTTAGTATGCTAGAAGTTAGTATGCATCAGTTTAGTATGCATACTAACTAGTATGCAAATTCTCCACAGAAAGTATGTCTCAAATCAAACCCTGAAGCTACACACTAACCGGAAATCACATGACAGCTTCTTCTTCTTCTACTTCTATTTAACGATGTTTCAACCAGCTGTTTGAACGCTATCGCCGACACCTGCTGGCAGCACGTATTGCAACTTTGGAAAAAGAAATAAAGAAAAAATATGAGAATCTAAATAATCAAGAGATATTTAAGCTGGTATCAGCAGCGAAGAAGTGTTTATCCTCCTACTGCTGCTGAAAATACACATTTAAGTATATGCATATATATGCATTTATATATGACGTAACTTCCGTTTAAAACGTCACTAAAATGGCGGCTGTTTAGTGTGGTTAGTGTCCATCGAACCATGCTAGTTTTGTGGGCGTGTTAGTACGCCAATTTAGTATGCATGGCGCACTAAATTTCGCATACTAAGAATTGAGACACACTAACGTACTAAAAATACTAACTTTTAGTACGCTAGCATGCGATTTGAGACACAGCACAGGAAATAGACGTTAAAAAAAAAAGATGACCGTTTTTCTGGAACGGTGATCACCGTCATGATGGAAAACAGACATGATGCTGTTTTTTTTTAAAGGAAGTCGAACTGGATGTTTAGGAGAGAAATGAAGATTCTGAACGGCACATTTTTTATGTAGCGTTACATGTTCTTTTTAATAGTTTTTTACGCTGCCGTCTCCAACATCTCACCATCCAATAGATGAGAGGTTCATCCGAAATTCAAATTTCACTCATTTTCTACTCACCCTCATGTCGACTAAGGGTTGGAGTAATCTGTTTTTTTTAGAGCTATAGACAAAAATGATTGTTCATTTTAATGTAGTGACTGGAGCCCAGTTTTCTTCATCTTTGTCCAAAAAAAACACTTAAACATCCAAATACCTCTATACTGCTCGTCTGTAACATCCATCTTGTATTGAAGCCTTAAAAACTTAAATAAATCTATATTTTTAAGTCTGTTAAAAGAAATTTATCACGGTGTGGAACGGAGAAACCCAGACGCAGAGGTAATTTGCAGAGACTTGGTTTAATTCAGTGGGGAAGGCAGAGGCGTAGTCATACAGTCCAGGAATCGGCAACAAAAGACAATAGCAGGGGTAAAGCAAACTCGGCGTCAAGGGGCAGAAACAGGTCGAAACTCACAACAGGAAGGAATGGAGTCTTGGTCAGGACAAGGTAAGGAGACAAGGTAGGAAGCAGGAATACTCAACGGCAAGATACTGGTTACTGGAATACGGTGATGACAAGACAAAGGACGTGACAGAGAGTGGAGGCTTAAGAACACAGGGGAGCAATCAGCAGCAGCTGGGGGCGGGACTAACAAGACACGGCTGGGAACAATTACTACTCAGAAAGGGGGGAAGTAAGACTAGCACAGACACAGAAGGGAGCGAATTTCACAATAAAACCGGAAACACAAGGAGGAACATGTAGACTCTTGACAACGTTATCTCAATTCTTAATGTCGAGGCTTCAATACATGAGGGACGTTACAGACGAGCAGTGTGGAGGTATTTGGATGTTTTTAAGTGTCTTTTTTTTGGTCGAAGACGAAGACAACTGACCTCCAGTCACTACATTAAAATGAACAAACATTTTTGTCAATAACTCTAAAAAAAAGAACAAATTATTTTGAAAATAATCCCGACACTAAATCGACATGAGGGTGAGTAGAAAATTAGTGAAGTTTGAACCTCTCCTTTATTGGATGGCGAGATGTTGGAGACGGCAGCGTAAAGAACTATCTTAATGCAAAAAAGATCAAATCTTAAAGTGATTTAAAAACATTCAAACTTAACTCATTTCTTTTCATCCTTATGTCGACTAAGGGTTGGTATTGTTATTTAATCTATTCTTTTTAGAGTTACAGACAAAAAATTGTGTTCATTTTAATGTAGCGACTGGAGCTCAGTCGTCTTCGTCTTCATCTTCGTCCAAAAAGACACTTAAAAACATCCAATTACCTTCAAACTAACGTCCCTCTTGGATTGAAGCTTCGACATTTAGACTTAAATGAGCAGTATGGAGGTATTTAGATGTTTTAAGTGTCTTTTTGAAGCTAGTTCGTCCCTGGGCGCTCAGTTCCTTCATCAAAAATTGTTAAAATGCGCTAAACAAACATGATTTTCATTATTAGTTCCCTTTGCACTATAACGCTGTTCGCAGGGATGTTGACAATGACCTATTTTATGTTGGTCCCTGAACGCCCCTCGTGTCTTTTTCCCTACCTGTTGAAGCGCTGTCAACCACAGCTGAGCGATGACGCTCCGAAAATAAAATAAGTTTCCGTGCGATTATATCACAAGTGCTACTTACCACACACTTTTGTCTATAACTCTAAAAAGGAACAGATTACTCTAAAAATAATCCCAACCCTTAGTTGACATGAGGGGGAACTATCCCTTTAACTTGACAATTGATGCTCTTAATCCTATCTTGTCGTTTTACTGCCGTGTTATAAGGACTGTTCGGAATCTTTAACAACATATCTGAGAAAATGTTTCTGTGTACCATATATTTTTGTTATTATCTCATGTCACATTATTTATAGCCTATAGTTTAATATATAGGTTTCTGTTAATAATAGGCTAGTTCACTTCCAGGTCAGGAGGGAGGCAACTTGTGACCTTTCTGTGTGTAGTTTATGTTCTCCCCATGTAACGTGGGTTTACTCCGGGCACTCCAGTTTCCTCCCACAGTCCAAAAACATACAGAGGTTTAATTAGAACTTGGAGAAATTGTCCGTAGGTATGAGTGTGTGTGTGAATAGTTTTGTGTCTTTGTGTGTCCTTGCGACAGACTGGCGTCCTGTCCAGGGTGTCCCCCGCCTCTCACCCAATGAAACTGGAATAGACTTAAGCTCCTGTAAGATAATAAGCGACAGAAAATGGATGGAAATAATACTGGAATGTGTCATAGACTTAAGCTGAACTAATGCCTTGTTTTGCATGGTCTTTATGAAACTAAACATAGAGTATTTTGGTCTCATCTTGTACTTCTCCGGTGTACGACAAGTACACTGACACAAGCGTTTCAAACCGAGTTCCTGTCGGAGCAGGAAGGAGGACCAGCGGTAAGCGAAGACTTGACCTTTGGGATCGATGAGGCTCGGCTTCTCAGCACACCGGAAATCTCCGGCCAGAAAGACAACAAACGCTGTCAGATGATGCTCTAATTGCTGGAGGCTGCTTATCTCGCATCGCCTGCTGAGTGGATCTCAAAAGAGGCTTCGAGAACTCCTGCCACGGATCGTCTGCCCGAGCGTCAGCGAGCAATTCATGACTAAAAAACTTGTTGACATTGTCAATAATTAAACCTTTCAACACATGAAGTTGATTAAATAAATATAAATTGTTGGTATTTTGCACTTTGTGTACTTGAAATACATTTTAGCACCTTATGTTTTCAATGAATGTGTAGAACAGAGTAGTAACAATTCCCAGTGATGTCAAAAAGACTAACTATGAGTCTTTATTTTGTCTTATTAGTAAAGCAAAAGTGTGATGGAGATGCAGATTAGCTGGATAATAAAAAAAATCTTTCCAGTTTGATGTTAAAATTATTTAGATGTCGTTCAACTATCATTTGACCATCACAGGATGTTTGAAAACTTGTTTGAAAACACATTTTTTATCTCCTGGGTTTTAGCTCTGCATCTTTTATATTCGCTTTATCGTGTCAGTCTTATGTTTTTAACTGTTTTATTTTGTGCTGTTTTATTTTATTGTACAGCATTTTGTGTAAACTGCTGTCGTTTAAGTGTTATATAAATAAAGTTGAGTTGAGAGATGTTTTTTGGATGTTTTTTATACTCATCAGTATGTGTCTGTTTGTACAAAACTTAATTTTCACTGAAATATTGACATTAGAAAATGATCTTAAGCCCCGCCCACTGAAAACACTTTGTTTTTCTGGAGATTAAATCTTGTTTAATCATAACCTCACCCACCCTGCTATGATTGGTCAAGCATGGAGGTTTGTCACCGCACCTCATCAATCCACGAAGTCTCCACCTCAAAGGGATAGCTGGCTGGAGGAGGAGTGAAGCCATTATTATGTCATAATGGACTCTCGTAACCTCTCGTTCGCTCAGATTTCAGAGCAACTTTATAAAGTAATAAGTTGAAAACATGGTCACAATGAGGAACTTACTGCATCTTGGAGAGGAAGACTTCAACATTTACAACATGTGAGTCAGGAGAGTTGGGGTTTCATGTTAGTTGTCCTTTAAGTTGAGTTTTGTTCAAGGTCGTTGAAGGACGACCAGGGGCTTAGTTTTATGTTGTCCAGGCAGATACATGACCCGTCAATCATCATAGGGATATCTTGTAATTATTAAAAACATCTACATATTTTCCTATGTTCGGAGTCAATTCAAGTACAAAATATTGACAATAAATGTAGTATTTGTTTATTTACTTTTGCTTAAAAAACGGGAACGAACTTTATAACTCAAATCATTTGTGGATTGATTTATAATAATTGAGTTCCAAGTCACTAGATTCCAAAGGAACATGCAGATGCACTCCGAGCCTGCAGGGGGCAGC
Organism: Callionymus lyra; assembly: GCF_982586985.1. Lineage (NCBI taxonomy): Eukaryota > Metazoa > Chordata > Actinopteri > Syngnathiformes > Callionymidae > Callionymus > Callionymus lyra. The sequence continues at coordinate 9,555,134 of NC_141820.1, read as the reverse complement.
CAACATTCTCAGGAAGTGGGACCATATCCACCTGTGAACCAGCAGGAAGTCAGGACTTGAAATGTTTGGAAAGATCTCGGCCAGGCCTACTCCTGGAACGACCACTCAACCACAGATCCTTGAAAAGACACAACAAGGTAAGATCGAAACAAGTCGTTTCAGTGTTTGAGGTTTTTATTCTCTGTGCTCATGGTTGGTTGTAAATAATCTGTTCAGAAACAGACAACAAAGTTCAGAGAGCGAACGTTGACATTTGAATGTGGATTTAGAAGTTTTATGTGTATTTTTTATGCAACTTTGATAATAATATGAGTTTAGAACTTTTGCTAACTTAATTGTTGTCTTGATTTTGAAAACTTTTGGCCAAAAAACTACCTTAAGTTTTATCATTTCATCCATGATTTAGTTTCATACTTTAAAGAGATATTTAATTTGAATTGCAGTACAACTTGACAGACAAGTAGTACTGAATTTTAAACTTGATGCATTAATGTATTTTTATTGAACATGTTTTCCAATCATTTTAATGTCCTAGAGTTGATGTTACAGTTAATTTCACTGGAGATTTACAGAAATAAAATTGAAATTTTAATAATACAGAAAAATACAAACGGGTACATGTTGGTAAATCATACCTATGTATGAATGCAGTTAGTTCTTTTATCAACTAGCTTATCTAGTTAGAATACTAGTGATGGTCTCATGAAGCTTCATGAAACGGTGTCATTATGTTCAGAGTCCACTAGATGGCATCTCTATTTTCCTTTAGTTTTGAACAACTGTTCTAATGAAACATAATTTCTAAACTGATGGCGCCACCTACTGACCTCTTAACAACATGACACTGTTTCATGAAGCTTCATTAATCCATCACTAAACAATACCATTCATCTAAAAAAATCCCATTTGTTTTTATCATAGTTGCACGAAAGTTAAACAACTTCATTCCATATTATCTTGATCTAGTATGATCTAGTATGTGTTACATCACAGGTCATCTTGACCCACAGATGACACAAGGGATACCACAAACACATTTTTGGACCTCTGGGTCACCTTGACCCTGAGACAACACAAAGGTTAAAAGTTCTATGAAGAGAAAGAAAAGGACTTGGTCTCCATGATCTTCCATTAAGCTTCACCTCACATGGTCCTACACGCCCTCGAACCCAAAAACCTTCATCCGTCATTCCCGTCTCCATGGAACCCCGACGAGTCCTGACAGGATGTGTTCGGATCAGCAGCTCCGCTTATTTTTTTCCCTTTCTAACATGATATCAGCAACAACCCGCAGAGGAGGTCCGAGGGTAGACGCCCGAGACACAAAATCGAATGAATGGAAGCAGCCAGAGTCCGGCTCTGAAGGAGCTGCCAGGCCGTGAGTGGCAGGTGGACTGGCCCCGGGGACTCCTAATGAAGAGAGCGCCTGCCGCCTCATCGATCCTGCTTCATGTGAGGCTTGGCAAGACTTTAGTGGGGACAAGGGGGGGGTGATGAACACCTGCAGCCATATTCCGAGTCACAGCTCTTTAGACACCTTAAGGGGGTGTGGTTATTACACAAGTTTTGATCCCAGATGTGGACATGTGCTGTGGCTGGAAGTTTTCGTTGAATTTCAAACGGTGACGAAGGAATCGACGCCTCTGAAATTATTGCGAAATTTAAAAAATAATTTTGTTTTCTGTGAACGTTACGATGTACGTTTGTCGTTGAAAACCTTAGGCTTGTACGACTGTGTTGTAGTTCTAGCGAGTCAAACTCATGACCTGGCGGGCCCCTTAAGTCCTTTTATGTGGGAAGTAAAATCCATGTTCATGTTCATTTTTTGGACCTACGAAGATGTCGGTATCAGGTTTTGAATCTGAATTTTACTCGAACAAAGCATAGGAATCAGATTTGGTTTTAAAGACATTTTTACTTGCAAGGAGAGTGTAGAACAGAGTTTTCATGTGTGTCTGAATCCTTTCTGTCCTTTTAGTACATGAGGCCCCTGATTTTTCCTTCTCCTATGAAGTGAACTTTCAGCTATAGTGTCTTCAGATAACAATAGAGTTGGATTGAAATGTTTTTTCTATCATTTCACCTCATTAAAACATAAACACATCTTAAAAATGGAAGTAAAACTTTGGTTCTGTCACGTATCACGACTCCTGTTTTGAAGAAATAAACAAGTCTGATTCGCTGGTTAACGTCTATTTCTCCGTTAATGCATCTTAATCCCGAGCATCAAAGATGAATGAAGCAGCAACATCTCATCTATTTTTCACCACTTTCGTTTGTTTTAGCACAGAAAAGAAATATTTTTGGACGTTCCCGCGCTGCCGTGAGTAATGAGCTCAGGCAGTCGTGTTTCCTCTATTTCAACACGGAACGCTCTGTTCACGCTTGATGGACTTCCTGACAAAAGGTAGAATCAGGATAAATGTCACTTCGTACAGGTGAGTGTTGTCTTTGACAAACGTACCACGGATGATTCCAACCAATCAACCATGTGTTCAGTCGTTGGCTTTTTACTACTACCTATACTTGTACTACTAATTCTACTACTACTTTTACATTTATAACTAACTCACTTATTCTACTACTTCTACCCCCACTACTACTTCTACTACTTCCTCTACTTCAACTACTATTTATTCCACTACTTCTTCTATTCATACTACTTTCTCTTCTTCTACTACTAATTATTCTACTATTTTACTACTACATCTACTTCTTATTCTACTTCTACTACTTTTACTTCTAATACTGCTTCAACTATTCATTTTCTTTCTACTACTACTTCTAATTGTATTGCTTATTCTACTACTTCTATAATATTTTATTACTAATTCTACTACTACTACTTCAAATTTTATTACTTATTCTACTACTTCTACTAATATTTTTATTACTAATTGTACTACTACTACTTCTAATTGTATTACTTATTCTACTACTTCTACCAATATTTTATTACTAATTGTACTACTACTACTTCTAATTGTATTACTTATTCTACTACTTCTACTAATATTTGTATTACTATTTCTACTACTACTTCCAATTGTATTATTTATTCTACTACTTCTACTAATATATTATTACTAATTCTACTACTACTACTTCTAATTTTATTACTTATTCTACTACTTCTATTATTTTTTTTACTAATTCTACTACTACTACTTCTAATTTTACAACTAATTCTACGACTTCCACCTTTACTTCTACTATTACTTTTACTTCTTCTACAGTTATTACTTATTTTACTACTTCTAATACTAATTTTATTACTAATTCTACTACTTCTACTATTACTTCTACTACTACTTATTCTACTTCTATTACTACTTTTACTATTAATTTTACTACTGCTTCTACTTCTTCTTACTTTTATAAGTTATACTCATATGACCTTTTAACGTAGAGAAAAAAAAAAGTGTGTGTATATATATATATATATATATATATACTGTATATATACAGTATATATATATATATACACATACACAGTATATACACGGGCTAGCATCTGGTACAGTGAAAGATTGAAGTGAAAGTTCCACAAAATTGATTTACAAACAAAAACTAATGTATCTGGGTGAAGGTTTGTTTTTCTGCCTCCGGGTCACCATGACCCTGAAATAAAGGGTCAAAATAATAATTCTGATTCTCTGACCTCAACAGAAGTAAAAAAAACAAAAACAAAAATGCGGTTAAAAAAGAACTCCCCTCACACTCCTGTAGGATCATCCACACTCGTTTGTTGTTTTTCTTCCCGGCGCAGCGTGACGAGCGAGTCGGTCATGTGACGCGACACGTTCCTAACATGATCGTCTTTCATCCTCTCGCCGTCACCTTTGAACCCCAATTCCTGACGTATTCCTCCCACTTTGGGCCCCGCGAGCACTTCGTAGTATCAAGTCATCTGACAAAGTGTGCGTCCGGGGTAATGAGTTGGACGAGTGTGTGTTGTGCGAGCGTGTATCTCTTCATACCCGCTAATTGGAGTGACAGTTTTTATTAATAGTTTGGGGCTAATGTGCTACAGCGTGACTCCATCTTTTCCAACTAGCTCGCTTTCCCGACTCTCTCGCCACCTCGGGTCCTAATTACCAGGCCGGGGCCGTCCGACGCCGGGGCTCGGAAACCGACTTGACACGTTTGACATATTGTCAGTTTCTGACTCTGGGATCCACTTGATTCATATCGTGTGATCTCTTCCTGGTTTTATGTCGCGACGTTGACGAGACGTGCAGGGATGGAAATCATACCTTTGAGAGACTCTTTAGTAATTTTATATAGTTGATCGTGGAAAAGAGCTGAGATGGTGGAAATAATTCTTATCTGATATGTATGAAATAAGAAGTTAAGTAATTGAAATTGTATTTTCTGGAGCTCAGTGTCTTCTTCGGCGCCCCCTTATGATTGTCAAAAGAAGCTGCCATTCTGGAAAACTGCCTCATTTTGTGTTTAAAATGTAATTAAAATTTTAACATATTTCAATTTCCTCCTGTTTTTATCATGTTTCCCTCCCTTTAAATACCTTCACTGAGAGGTCATTATTAAGGTTGTCTTTTTCATTCATGGGGGTCTTCTGCCCCCCCTTATAAAGCCCCCTTACAATGAACCAATGTAGCTGAAATTCTGGAAATCCACCTGACTATGTACTTGTACATCAAGTTTTATAAATTAAACATGACCAATTTGAATTTTCATGGGGGTCTTCTGCCTCCCTTCTGCCCCCTCACCCATGACCTGCTGGAGTTTATCAAAATTTGATGTAGTTCAGCTTTCATTGGGGTCTTTTACTCCCTTTCAAGTAAAACATGGAGGTCTACTTCTGAGAAACCACATTATTTGGTATGTAATACATTAACTTTCTTCAAAATGTAGACTTATTAGAATTTTATGAGGGTCTTCTGCCCCCCTTTCTGCCCACTTTATTATTAAAAGGAGCATAAATTCCGGAAATCTGTCTGAGCTGGTATGTATTAATGTAAAAAGTGGTGTAAGATTCACCAAAATTGGACCATTTTTAATTTTCATGGGGGTCAATAGTCTACATGCAAAATTTCAAGCAAATTATATTTCATTGAAATTTGACGCATTTCCATTTGTATGGGGGTCTTCTGCCCCCTTACAATTAAAAATGGAGCTTTAATTCTGGGAAACCACATTACTTGGTATATAATACATTTACTTTCTTCAAAATGTAGACTTATTAGAATTTTCATGGGAGTCTTCTGCCCCCCTTATAATTATTAAACAGCTTAAATTCCTTAAATCTATCTGAGCTGGTATGTATTAATGTAAAAAGTATGGTGTACAATTAATCAAAGTTGGACCGTGTTTAGTTTTCATGGGGGTCAATAGTGTACCTGCAAAATTTTACATCATCAAAATTAGACGTATTTCCATGTTTATGGGGGTCTTCTGCCCCCTTACAATTAAAAATGGAGATGTCTTTCTTTGAAACCACATTACTTGGTATGTAATACATTTACTTTCTTCAAAATTTAGACTTATTAGAATTTTCATGGGGGTCTTCTTCCCCCTTACAATTATTAAACATAGCTTAAATTCCGTAAATCTATCTGAGCTGGTATGTATTAGAGTAAAAAGTATGTGGTACAATTAATCAAAGTTGGACCGTTTTTAGTTTTCATGGGGGTCAATAGTCTACATGCAAAATTTCCAGCAAATTTTACTTTATCAACATTTAACGTATTTTCATTTTTATGGGGGTCTTCTGCCCCCTTACAATAAAACATGGAGCTGTCATTCTGGGAAACCACATTACTTGGTATGTAATACATTAACCTTTTTCGAAATTGGACTTATTCGAATTGTCATGGGGGTCTTCTGCCCCCCTTTCTGCTCCCTTACAATTATTAAAAGCAGCTTTAATTCAGGAACACTTTCTTACTCTTTATGTATTTAATATGGTTTACAATTCATTAGGGGCCCACCTTTGTGCCCCCTTTGTTTTGAACAAAAGGAGTTGCCCCCCACCTCCTAAAGCATAAAATGGAATCACACAAAAATCTATTTATTTTGATACATTCTTCATGGGAGTCGAACCTGTTATGCAACAAAACTTAAATGCATCCTAATAACATCAAAACATTTCTCTAATTTATTCCAGCGTCACTTCCCTTAATTCACTATAACGTTGTGCGACAGTGTTTCACACAAAAGTTGTCGACATGCGCGGCGAGCGGGAGATAAAGCTTCCATACAGACTTGCGGGCGACTATACATCTACGCGTATCTATATCAAGACGTCGCAAATGTCTTCTCGGCTTCCGATCATCTGAATCCTACGGGCGCAGGGATTTGTTTGGCGATGACGTCGGAGGCATCCATCGTACGTGTGATTATGTAACGCACAGTTCTTCCTGTTACCAAGACTTGACAGTAATCAAAATAGTGTCCTCCCACAGAACAGGCTCTTTTGAAGGCAGTGGCCCACTTTCACAGTCTCCTCTCATATCCGTGATTTAATTTCAGAGAAGAGGAGAAACTATATCCTCCTCAGAGAAGCACGATTGTAACATCCATAGATTTCCAGTTTTCTAGGAAACCAGAATTTCCCTCAAAAGTACAAATCGTACTTGTACATCTAGTATCATATTATTATTTTCATTTATTTAATTATCAGAATAAAAGGTTAAACAAATGCCACCTGAAGCCTGATCACCTCTAGAGAACATTTTCAATTTTTTACGATTTATGTGAATAATTGATTTCAAAATAATGGCGGTAAATGACCACTTATATTTGTGATCTTAAAGCAGCAACGCGTAAAGTTAAAAATAGTTTCTGGCTCCCCCTTTGTTCAATAACTGTAACTGCAATGTTGTTTCCTTTCTTTAACGCCGTTGTTACAAACTACATTTGTTTACGACAAACAAGTTTCTTAGTTTTCCCTTCCTGGTAATTTAAATAAATCTATCTTTACTTCATTAAAAAATGATATCTTTAGAGAATGTCGCCAACATTATTACACGTCCATGATGAGTTGTCAATTTAGTTTTCACTTTATTTATTCTATGCTCAGAACTGTCAGCTTCTTAAGGACATTTGGATTTGCATTTTACTTTTTAACTTAAATCATGATTATAATTTAATGTTGGGTTTAGTTTTTATTGCCAAAACAATGTGGTTCTGGGGAATGTAGCACTGATGCTAATGCTACACTGACGCTAATGCTTCACCCATGCTAACGAAGCTAAGCTGCAATGTTGTGGTGAAAACGGTTAACTTAATTGATGTTGTAATATTTTTATCATGTAAATGGAATGTATTTTGTTTAATATTGTCCTACAATTTCGTTTTTTGTTGTTGTTCTGAAGCTTTGTTAAAGGTTAATCTTTTCGCCTAAAAACAAAAAATTGCATCAGAAAATATGACCGAAATCTGGGAATAAAGAAAAAAAATGAATCATTGAAACATGAAACCAAAGTGCTCTTAATGTGCAGCTTTATAGATCCGTGAATATAGACTCGTTCTACTGACCTGCACTTGCGAGTCACTCGTGACCCTTTATTGATTCACTTTTGTTGTCATTGACTTCAACAGATACAATTTAAATTGTGTATTGCATGTGTGTATAAAATTTCCATTTCACGTGTTCACTCATCCGAGTGACTCCACTTGACCCGCAGTGGCGAGTGATGTCGTGGGTCACCAGTGGATTTTTACATTTTGCTGAAAAGATATTTTGTTATAAACAGGAGCTTTTTCTGTTTTCTTTTACCTCCATATTGATGCGAAGAATGAACTTGTAGCCAATAGAAGGGCTGGAAAATAATACAAATAAATCTTATTGTACTTAACTTTATTTATTAAAATAAGTACTTATACTTCATTAGTACCTTGTCAAAAACTGAATTCATAACTATACCCAAATATAATAGTTAATAATAATAATAATTACAGTTAAATTCAAACTCTCAATGGAGTAAAATAACAAAAGTACGAAAAGAGGTTTTCAATAATCATTACTACTAATGTAGGTTATGGAAAATTACTGAGGTAGAATGTGAGTTTTAATATATACTTAACCACATACTTGCATGTTAAATCATTGGTTGGTTTCTAAATACACATACCAGGTTTACTCAGATAAACCATCTGGAAGAACAGTAACTTTTGTTTGTTTCAATTAAGAGCAGCTGTTGTAGATTTTTCTGGTTGTAAACTTTGTTTTTCTCTCTCAGATAATCAAATACTTACAATGGAGAAAAAATATGCGATAGAAACGGTTTTATCTTCAGAGAGAAATCGGACCGACTATGAGAATATTCTGTATTTTGTCTCTCCTTGTACAAGTAAAATCATTGTGGCTTTAAACCAAATCTGATGTTTGTTCTTTGTTTAAGTCAGATTCCTAACCTGACTTTCCCTTATAATCATTGACTTAACTTAATTAAAGAGTAGATTTAAGACGCGTTAATGTAATGTATTCAAGTACAACTGTTACTTGTTTTGATATTTGTTAGAAATCTGATTTAAAGTTACTGGTTTCCTAAAGTTAATCAAACAATTTAAAAGCCCTGATTTGATTCTAAGCTATTTTTAATCAGTGATTATTGTTTGTTTTTCATTTGACAACTGTGTTCAAAATACGCCATTTAACACCGTTGTTACAACTTTAATTCTCCCGAAGAAACAGACAACACACACACACACTTGTGATCACACTGCAGCAGAGTGTGTTCATTCAGTTGTAGTTTGTGCGTCTGAGTGCACCGGCTTTTGATTTTCCCGTTCTCACGATAAACTGTGTGAAAGGCTTTTAGCGAATGGAAAATGGTGTCGACCCGTTTACCGCTTCTTTGCCCCCATCGCGAACTCTTGATTACTTTGCGCGGTCCTTTGTAAACACTTGGATTCAGGTTCTTCTTTTTGGTTTTTGGTTTTGAAAAACTATATTTCTTTCTCCAAATACAAACTTTTTGTCACCAGTTGTGAATACTTTCCAGGGAATGTTTGTATTTTCTTATCTCGTGCTGCTTGTTCTCGGTAAGAACTAAAGATGTTCAATAGATATTTCCAATAAGAGCAACATCCGTCTCCATCATTGTGAGGGTTTTAACAAGATTTGTTTTTGAGATATGAAGTATAATTTCCCAACATGAGGTTTCAAAAGGAATCAATGAAGTTATCTATGAAGTAGGAACTTCATCCATTATCCTCCATAATATCCTGCGAGTATTCTCGTTACACAACGTAAATAAAAGATGACAAAGGTAAAAGTGTGTTGAATTACTTAACGTTAACACCGACTATTCATCGCTGTAGCTGGAGGAATGTGTGTTTCACACTCTGCAGACACACACACTTGCAAACGCACACCAAAGTGTTCCAATTAGCACCGTTGTGTTAGCTTGACGTGCCGTTAATGATTGAAGGACTAATGATTCCTAAAGTGAGAAGTTGTTATCACGACGACAAGAGTCGTTTAAATCATTTAAAAGGTGGCGACGGATTTTATCTACGTTTTAATTCCGTCAAAATATATTCGTTCTAAATAGTTTCACCTGATGATGAATTTCATAAACACAGTGTTTCCCAGTCGCCTCACAGCAAGAAGGTTGCTGGTTCACTTCCTGGTCTGGGGGGAGAACTTTCAGTGTGGAGTTTATATGTTCTCCTAGTGTTGCCTGGGTATCTCAACTATGATCAAACAATTCTTTTAAATTGTTTGATCATAGTTGAAAATGTTTGATTATAATCAAACAATTATCAACTATGATCAAACAATTTTTTTTAATTGTTTGATTCTAGTTGAAAATTGTTTGATTACAGTTGATAATTGTTTGATTGATATAATCAGTTGATAATTGTTTGATTGATATAATCAAACAATTATCAACTGTAATCAAACAATTTTCAACTAGAATCAAACAATTTTCAAATGTAATCAAACATTTTTTAACTATAATCAAACAATTTTCAACTGTAATCAAACAATTATCAACTGTAATCAAACAATTTTCAACTAGAATCAAACAATTTTCAAATGTAATCAAACATTTTTTAACTATAATCAAACAATTTTCAACTATAATCAAACAATTTTCAACTATAATCAAACAACTTTCAACTATAATCAAACAATTTTCAACTATAATCAAACAATTTTCAACTATAATCAAACAATTTTCAACTGTAATCAAACAATTTTCAACTGTAATCAAACAATTTTCAATTGTAATCAAACAATTTTCAATTGTAATCAAACAATTTTCAACTATAATCAAACTATTTTCAACTATAATCAAACTATTTTCAACTATAATCAAACTATTTTCAACTGTAATCAAACAATTTTCAACTATAATCAAACAATTTTCAACTATAATCAAACAATTTTCAACTATAATCCAACAATTTTCAACTATAATCAAACAATTTTCAACTGTAATCAAACAATTTTCAACTATAATCAAACAATTTTCAACTATAATCAAACAATTTTCAACTATAATCAAACAATTTTCAACTATAATCCAACAATTTTCAACTATAATCAAACTATTTTCAACTGTAATCAAACAATTTTCAACTATAATCAAACAATTTTCAACTATAATCAAACAATTTTCAACTATAATCCAACAATTTTCAACTATAATCAAACAATTTTCAACTGTAATCAAACAATTTTCAACTGTAATCAAACTATTTTCAACTATAATCAAACTATTTTCAACTGTAATCAAACAATTTTCAACTATAATCAAACAATTTTCAACTATAATCAAACAATTTTCAACTATAATCAAACAATTTTCAACTATAATCAAACAACTTTCAACTGTAATCAAACAATTTAAACTATAATCAAACAATTTTCAACTGTAATCAAACAATTGAAACTATAATCCAACAATTTTCAACTATAATCCAACAATTTTCAACTATAATCAAACAATTTTCAACTGTAATCAAACAATTTTCAACTATAATCAAACAATTTTCAACTATAATCAAACAATTTTCAACTATAATCCAACAATTTTCAACTATAATCCAACAATTTTCAACTATAATCCAACAATTTTCAACTGTAATCAAACAATTTTACTCCGGGCACTCCGGTTTCCTCCCACAGTCCAAAAACATACAGAGGTTGATTGAGAACTTGGGGAAATTGTCCGTAGGTATGAGTGTGTGTGAGAATGGTTTTGTGTCTTTGTGTGTCCTGAGACAGACTGGCGTCCTGTCCAGGGTGTCCCTGCCTCTCGCCCTAGGAAACTGGAATAGGCTCTAGCCCCCCATGACCCACATAAGCGATTGAGCGGCACAAAAAATGAATGAATGAATGAATGAATGAATGGTTATTTCTGTCTAAAAGGTGTTTTGTTTTAATGAGTTTATGACTTTTTACGCTCGTTTACTCCAAAAATAAACCTTTAAACAAGTGAAAATGAGTAAAAAACAAACTCTATATAATGTACTTTTACGGTTTTAACCTAAAAGAAATCAAAAACAAATGGTCGACCCTGTTAATCGCGTCTCCCTCGTCCTTCCGTTTGACCTTTACTTCTTTCCGTCCTCGTCCGTCCAGTTCGCTCCGATCATAAATCAACCTTCGGTGTCTTCGTCCTCTTTGATCCTCTTCATCCGTTGATTGCAACATCCTGCTGGATTTCTCTGCTTCACTCTGGGAAGTGAACAAAAAAGTTGAATAAGAAAGTTGAATTCAGTTTGAAGTTTTTTTTTTTTATTTTCTCTTGATACTCGTCTTGTTTCTCGTCTGAAGCCTGCAGCGTCTTCGCTCCATCAGAAATTCTGTGTTGTCCAGATTCTTGAGAGAGAACCCGTCTGAGGATTCTGCTGCTCTCAATTTCACTTCAAGTTTTCCAAGATATCTGGGAAAGATTAGACGACGGCGTGAAAAGAATATGATCTAATTCGAATCAGTGCGTCCGTCAGTCAAAGCTCTCGTCGACCCTGACTTCGAGACGTGGAGTCGAAGTTTGGCTTCAATAAACACACGTCGTCTGGTCAGAGATGGAATGTATTTAACATGTTCAACTGTGTCATCGGTTTTCAAGTTTTTCAAATATTATCAAACAATTGTCAACTATAATCAAACAATTTTCAACTATAATCAAACAATTTTCAACGATAATCAAACAATTTTCAACGATAATCAAACAATTTTCAACGATAATCAAACAATTTTCAACGATAATCAAACAATTTTCAACTATAATCAAACAATTTTCAACGATAATCAAACAATTTTCAACAATAATCAAACAATTTTCAACTATAATCAAACAATTTTCAAATAAAATTAAAAATTCACAACTATAATCAAACAATTTTCAACTGTAATCAAACAATTTTCAACTGTAATCAAACAATTTTCAAATAAAATTAAAAATTCTCAACTATAATCAAACAATTTTCAACTATAATCGAACAATTTTCAACTATAATCAAACAATTTTCAACTATAATCAAACAATTTTCAACTATAATCAAACAATTTTCAACTATAATCAAACAATTTTCAACTTTAATCAAACAATTTTCAACTATAATCAAACAATTTTTTTACTTTAATCAAAAAATGTTCCACCGTTATCAAAGACAGAAGAAAAGTTACTATTCCTTCTTCTTATTCATACTTTTATAAATTTACTGAAAACTATTTGTACTTTATTCTCTCACAAAACTTTGCCCAGCTCTGCACCTGAAGGAAACGTATCAATATTTAAAGCATTTGAATGTCTCTGATATATTTGTCAATAAAGTCAAATGATGGACGAGGCTGCAGACGCAGCAACATCAACCCAACAAAAGGTCATAATCGGGAGCAAAACATCGTGATGATGCAACTGGTTTGTGTCTTCAGTTGTACCTCATGACTCCGGAGGATTGTGTTCGTCGCCGCCTCGTGTGAAACCAACAGATGGGACGACGACTTGACCTACTTCTTCCTCGGTGACTGGAAGCGAGGGATGACTGGAAGCGAGGGATGACTGGTGCGACGTCTGCTCACGTCTTCCTCTGATTTATAACCTAAAGAACGATTGTTTCGTAGCCTCTTCCATTTTTCTCAGAGATGATCTTCTTCCTCGGCTGGTAATGAGATCCATCCTGACGGATCCACGATTTGGGGGAGAGCCTTTCATGTTTGAGGAGAGGGAAACCTAGATACCGATCCTCCGGGGGGCGCCGCTCACTCCTCCACGCGTCGCTCGCTGTGATGAATGACCCTTGTTTTCAAGGTACCGTCGGGGTCACAAGGTTCACGTCGACCACGACGGCTCTTCTCTCCGCAGCTGTAATGAAGATGGATTCATCTCGTCTCTTTTTTTGGATGTGATCATTTTGTGCTGTGATTAGAAGAGTCTAGCTACACATTTTTTCACATTGAATCCTTTCATATTTTTCTTATTCTTCTTATTCTTTTCTTGTACATTTCCTCGAGTCAAACAGTCGTAAATTAAATTTAACATGGAAGGATGTGATTTGGAGCTTTGATCTTCAAGTTTAGACTGGAGCTGCCTCACCTGGAGTTAATACAAAACTCTGCAGAGAGAATTAATTTCCCCGATCCTTAATACTGACCAGCTCTAGTAGGAGAACTCGCATTTCCCCGATCCTTAATCCTGACCCGCTCTAGCAGGATAATTCAAATTTCCCCAGTCCTTAATTCTGACCTGCTCAGAGTAGGAGAACTCGAATTTCCCGATCCTTAATTCTGACTCGCTCTAGTAGGAGAACTCGCATTTCCCCGATCCTTAATTCTGACATGCTCTAGTAGGAGAACTCGCAATTCCCCAATCCCTAATTCTGACCCGCTCTAGCAAGAGAACTCAAATTTCCCCAATCCCTAATTCTGACCCGCTCTAGTAGGAGAACTAGCATTTTCCCGATCCTTAACTCTGATCCGCTCTAGTAGGAGAACTCGCATTTCCCGATCCTTAATTCTGACCTGCTCTAGTAGGAGAACTAGCATTTTCCCGATCCTTAATTCTGATCCGCTCTAGTAGAAGAACTCACATTTCTCCCATCCTTAAAATTCTTCACTGGCTGCCAGTTTCTTTCAGGATCATTTTAAAATCCTGGTTCTTACTTTCAGATCTATTCATGGTCAGACCTTCCATCAGTGATCTGATCCAGACTTACACCCAAGCTCGGGCTCTGAGGTCTGTGGATCAGAATCTACTGATGGTTCCTGAACACGCTTCAGGACCAGAGGAGAGAAATCCTTCCAGACTGTGAAATAATATTAAACAAAGTCCGATAAACGAACATATCCGTCAACTGTCTGTTCATTCGGTTTTCATTCGTCTCCTGCTTTATACTTAAAAGGTCAAGACGACACGAGACAATTGTGTATTTTTCTCTCAGCATTTTTCACATGTAGGCGCAGTGCGATTGTATAATGAAGGCAGAATCACCACAATTTGTTTCTCTAGTCACATGAAGAGGTTTTGATGAAATTGTCAATCACTGATCCTGTTCTCTTTAAACTATTCAGTAAATCAACCACAATCTTCTGCCCTGAGGTGGTATTTTCATCGCTTTTCAATTCAGCACCACGGACAGCTCCCGGTTCCTTTCAACCACCGAGATCATCTGTTGTGCGTCGGACGGTCGACGACTTGTGTGTGAGGACGTTGTGTTGTGTTTTCAGGAGCGTGCAATTGTGATTAATGATTAATTGTGTTGCTACTGTTGGAACTACGTTGATCCTGTTTGTTTGTTCGTTCTTTTTCTTTATCAATTTACATCTACATTGGTCGGATTGAATTATCTTTTTAATAACTTCATATCTAAAACCTTAAAAAGTGCATCAAATACTGTAACATTTTGGTCTGATCGGGCATAATGTGGGTTGTTGGTAAACAGAACAAAAAATGGATTTACATATTTCGTTGGATTGGTTAGAAATGCCTACTTATCTTTATAACGTAAGAGAACACAAGCTGCTGTTTAGAGTTTGTTATGAAATAATAATTGCATTATTTTTTGTGTTTTCTTTTTTTTTTTAATGCGTGTCGTTCACTACTATTTTGTAATTTTTTTCTTTTTACTTGATTGCCTTGTGTATGAAGAAATAATCTGTGTTCTGTACTTGAAGCACAAAAAAAATATAATCAAAAAATATAATTTCATTTGTATGGCTTCTCACAGCTGCTGCTGCGGACTCTGAAAACCATTTTTTTTGTTTTTTAAGTTGGCATCTGAGCTTTTCTGGTCATTTATGCCGTAATTACATTATTTTTGTTCAGGATTAAATTAGCCTAATAAATACTTACCAACACCTACTTTAGTCTTCGTTGCCTGAACATCATGTACAATGTGTGATAGAATCTGATTAATATACTTGATTGTGACAGAAAATAGATAGATAATAGAAAGAAAAGAAACTGGCGAGTTTTAAGGA
This sequence comes from Callionymus lyra, assembly GCF_982586985.1. Lineage (NCBI taxonomy): Eukaryota > Metazoa > Chordata > Actinopteri > Syngnathiformes > Callionymidae > Callionymus > Callionymus lyra. The sequence goes on along the minus strand of NC_141820.1, from coordinate 9,539,728 downwards.
TCGGATAAATGTGAGTTCTTCTACTAGAGCGACTCTCGCTGGAGAGTTTTGGTTTAAGTTGATCCTACTGTGGAGACGCCCGAGAAGACAAATGATTAAATAAAAGTATCCAACGTTTGCATCGGCCTGGGGAACCTTCTCAAACTGCCCACCACATCGTCTACATCGGCGGATTTTGGTCCAAGCGCTTTTGTTTTGTAGCTTCAGGGCAGATCAAAGCTCGTAAAGGAGTCGGAATCTATTTTAATGTGGAGTCTTTATTGATCCTCGAGGAACAGCCCGGGCTCGTCTTGACGTAAACGTGGAGGTGGAAACACCTGACAGGCTGAGGAGAACCAGTGCACACCAGCTGCTGTCAGTCAAATGACGCACAAACACAAGTTAAAATAATCAATTTAAATGTATTTGATGCAGGTTGATGGATAAAAAAAAAAAAAAAGGTTAAGTAGAAATTATCATTATTATTATTGTGTTAAGATTCAGTCTTAACATTTTGAAGTTTGACATGTTGAAGCTGTTAAGTAATTTATTTTTAGTTGTACTGTGGATATTTGGGTTTTTGAATTTGTCAATTTTGTCATATACTTGCTGGGTTTAAACAGAATTTTGGTTGAGAGGAAAATCATTATATGGTATTAAGGTGATTTTTATTTATTTTTTTATTTATATTTTTGAATATATATTAGTATATTTTATATAAGCGTTTAATCCTACAGCTAGTTTATTTAATTGTATTATTATTGTAAAATATTATTTTATTTGACATTTCTTTAGTTGTTTGGTCATCATTTATTTTTAGTTTAAAAGTGGTTTTATTTTTTCAATTTCAGATTTTCTCTTGTTCTAATAATACTGGATGCTTTTTAAATAAACCATTATGACCATTATTTATACATTATACTTCTCAGTGTGTATTAATGGATTGATACACTTTTATTGTTTCCTATTTAGGGACATTAGTGGTCACAGCAATTTTAAAAGATTAAACATACACATTAAATTAAGACAAAGTTTGAATATTTCCAATATTAATTAAATAATCGAATAAACATGATGGACAAAACAAATTAGAAAAAAATAAAATATACAAATATGATTTAAAATAAATGAAATTTAAATAAATATAAGGAAAAAAATCACATACATTAATAATTTCATGGAATAAACAAAACAGTAATAAATACAAAATAAGTATAAAAGTGTGGGTAGAGAGTTCTAAATACTAATTCAAATATATTTCTTCATTAAATAATCTGACATGAGTGGAGAGGAAGGTATCTCTCCTTATACATATATATTTATACACAAAAATGGGAATAAACTGTCTTTTTGTAAGAAATTGAGTATATTTAGTTTTTCTTAACTGCATTTATTTGAGCTCATAAATCAAATTTCACATTTTAAAACCATGCTGAATAATGTGAGCTGTTAAAAAAGGGTGACACAATAATAATAATAATAATAATAGTTGTATGTATTTCCGGATGAACATGATATCCCTGCAGAAACACATGTCACTCAGAGCTGCAGGACTCTCCACTGCAGTCTCGCTTCTTTTTGCGTTTCTCTATTTGAGCGACGGGCTCCGTCTTGCTCGTGGGCTCCTCGGTACCGTCGCGCATCTGTCAGCAGCTGCTCAGACGTGTCTTCAGTGCGCGTGTGTTTTTTCTTTAAAGAAGCTCCTTGTGAATCTTCCTGGTCTCAATAACAGCTCATCAGTCTTGGCTGTCATCGGCGGGTGAGTGTCCTGCGTGAATCCTGCGCAGCCTTTTCAGCCAGGCTGTCTCCCTCCCTCCCTCCCTCCCTCTCTACCTCCCTCCATCTCTACCTCCTCCTCCTCCTCCTCTTCCTCCTCCTCCACTGCTCCCTCTTGTGCGCGCGGTGAGCATCAGCTTCTCTGACGCACCGTCAGAGATGAGCATCCCAGTCCCACAGGCTGTCAGACTCAGGACCTCCAGCGCTCCCCCTTCCCACCCCCGGCTGTCCTGCAGGAGCGAGACCGCATCCGCGGGGATCTACCTTCACTGAGTCCGCGAACCTCACCTGTGTTTGGATCGTACCCCGGGACCGTCTGAATGACGTGATCGATCTTGGATTATTCTTTATCAGTTTTTTTTTTTTTTTTTTTTTTTTTTTGGAAGGGGGGGGACTAGCTACAGTTTTATCTCTGAGGGAGGTTTTTTTTTTAATTTTTTTTATAGCTTAACTGACCCGGACCCGGATTTTGCCATGCCTACATACTAAAGGGTTGGGGTGGGGGGGTCCAGGCGGGTTCTGATCTTCTGGTCACGGTGCACGGCAGCATGGCCCGAGCCCGCAGGGTGTGCGGCGGCGGCGGCGGGATGCTGGTGCTGGTCCTGATGCTGGTCCTGATGCTGCTCCTGGTTCCTCCGCCGGCTCTGGCCAAGGTGTGCAACGACCGCACCAAACACGGACAGGACAACAGCTGGTTCTCCAGGGACGGCGAGCACTTGCCCATCATGGTCCTCATGCCCATGAACGAGTCGGCCCTGATGAGCGGCATCAGCCAGGGTATCGAACCGGCGGTCCAGCTGGCCATCCAGCACATCCGCGAGTCCAGGAAGTACTCGTTCTCTCTCATCACCAAGATCTACGACACGGAGGTAAACACGGGTGTCTCACTTGCAACTGTGTGTGTGTGTGTGTGTGCGTGCGCGTAAGTGTGTGCGCGCGCGGGTCCTCGTCCAAGAGGAAACGCTGCTGTCATGTTTGGTATCTGCGCATCCTCCCGTCCTCAGTGCGCAAAAAAAAAAGAAAAAAAGTCCTTGTGCGTGTTTGTTGGATTCCTGCTCTGGTGCAGTGCAGGAACCTGGCTCCACGGCACTGCGTCTCTCCCGCAACCGCACCGGCAACCTCTCGCCTCTCTATCGACTGAGCAGCAATTACCAGATTGACAATTACTTTTCTCTTTTCTTTCGTGTCGAGCGACGAGGAACAGTTTCCACTCACGACTCTTCCAACTCTGCAGGAGGGGTTTCCCTTTTGGCGCCTGAAGGGGGCGCAGTTGGATGTGCTGTGATGGTGGTGGTGGGTGTTGGTGAAAGTCGGGGATTTAAGAGGATAAATAAATTATTATTAAACAACTATTATTGTGATAAAATAAGAATATAGAAGTAGTCGTTGCGAGAGGACTTTGATTTAAACTAGTGGAAGGAATTTTAACTTCCCTCAGGGGCCACGTTTTGAAAGGAAAGTGAAGAGTTGTCAAGCAAAAAACTATAAAAAACACAACAACAAATAAATCAAATTCTTTACTAAAAAAAACAAAAAAAACAACCCAGTATATTTCTAATAAAATCAAACTAAATTGGAAAAAATAAGTTTTTATTGTACTGAACTTAACTTCTTTCATTCTGATGTAAAACATTTTTTTTTTAAGTATAGTTCATACTTAAAGTTAAAGAAAGTGAGGGGTCGTCAAGCATAAAACTGAAAAAACATAAAAAGAAATCTAAATTTGATCTAAAGAAAAACCCTAAATATTTCCAATAAAATCAAGCTAAATTGTCAAAAATAAGTTTTAATCGTATTGAAAGTAACTTTTTTTTTATTCTGATGTAAAATAACTTTTAAAAGTATTATTCATACTTAGATTGAAATAAAAAAAAAAAAAAAATAAAGGATAAAAATGTTAGTTTCTACATGATCTGTATGAGTTATTTTTTTGACAGTATTTCCCTGACCCTTGTGAAAATTGACATTGTCAAAGGGTCACATGTCAAACTCAAATATATATATATATATATATATATATAACAGTCCGTCACGATTACAGCCAACATTGCTTTTTATTGGAAAAAAATCATATATTGATATAACTGAATATCGCACTCAAGCAAAATTGCATTTTAAATGTATAAAAACGCGATAAATTATATTTATATTTTACATAAAATGTAAATAATCAGATGCATCTTTCTACTGTATATATTCACAAACTTTCTATTTAATAGTTATATTCTTTTACATCTCATAATAAATATCAAAACTAACAATAATAATCACATTAATGAAAGATTCAAGTCAATGTTTTACAGTTTTAATTTTGGAAATTCAGTGAATGCACTTTACTTTTATCACAGGTTTCCTGTCGAATGCTATCATCTGTGGCGCCAGAAATTTGAATGAAGTTCAACTGAAAAACATTAATTTAAGAAGTGAAAATTAAGGGTTTTTCGTGGTTTAAAGTACAATTTTGAATGTTTATTAGTATTAAAAAATAATTAAAGACTCAAACGGTTCAAACCTCATCAATTATAGTTTTGTAAACAGTGATGAAGCTTCACGGATGATCATTATTAGAAGTATTACTATTGAACGTCTGCAGACGTGAAGAATGTAAACGTTGTCAGAGATTCTTTGGGTTCCTTTATAATGGATTCAATGGCTGGTGAAAACTCCGTTGCCATGGCGATGTCGCCGGGAGTTGTAGTGACTCGTGCAATTTGTTGCTTTTTATTTTCTCGTGGAGGATAACAAAAGGTGCCGCGATTGACTTCGATCGAGGACATAGTTTTATTTGTTGTTGAAGCGTCAACGCGTGTAAAAGGCATGTTTCGGGGAACGACTGGATGGAACAAACGACTGGATGACATTTGAACCTTGAATTAAATGTCGAAAAAAATGCATGGACTTACTTTTTATTTTAGTACAAAACAAGAACATTTTGATATCATTTTACGAAACATTTTTTATTTTATTATCATTCTAACACTCAACTAACCTAATGCACTGAATTGGAAAAGGAACAATAAAATTAATCAATTAATTAATATAATTTCCAATTATTTTTTCTTCTTGTCTATGTCACATGACATTTGTAACGTTTGAACACAAACTAAAAACACAACTTTTTAACTGATGTTTTGTAGATTTGTTCATTGCATAACAATACAATTTTGTTATGATTTTATAAATATAGTATATATTAAAAAATGTTTCACTCAACTAACCTAGTAAAATGTTTTGGAAAAGGTTTACATATTACATTTAATTAATCTTTTTTTTTTTCAAATACATTTTTGTGTGTTTTCTTCCATGTCACATGACATTCGTAACATTAACACACTAATTTATTTTGAAACTTTATGTATATTTTATTAGTGCATAAGAATAACATTTTGTTATATAATGAATGTTTTATAATTTAATTGTTTTTTAAAATTTATTTAAACTCATCTAACCTAGTTCAATGAATTGAAAAAGTTTTACATGTTAATTTATTTTTTTTTATCAAGATTTTTCGAGCGTTCTCGTCCACGTCACATGACATTTGTAGCATTAACTCACTGTCTGTTTTAAAAAAAAAAAAACCCACACCTTTTTAACTGATGTTTTGTAGATTTTTTTTTACTTTTATTTTTTTTGTGAATAACCAGAACCATTTTGTTATAATTTTATAAATCTGGTACATTTTTAATTATTTGTTTTACACTGAACTAACCTTATACAATGGAATGGAAAGGGTTTAGATATTAAATTAATCTTATTTTTTCCCAAACAACATGAGTGTTCTTGTCCATGTCACTTGACATTCGTAACATTAACACACAATTACCTAAAAAACACATTTTTATCACCATCTTTTGTAGTTTTTCATTTAAATAAACTTTTTGTACCTCTCTTAACTTTTAATAATCTTGTTTTACTGTTTTAATCTCTCTGTACGATGTCCTTGTGTGCTTTGAAAGGCGTCTTGTAAATAAAATAAATTCATATTTTTTCTTAATATTCTCATGTTAACTCTTTCTTTTGTTGCAGCAGTTGTTAAAATAAAAATAAATAAAATAGGTTTAATTTCCACTTATAACAGAATCTCCAAACCTTATTTTCCAGTTTCCAAAAGTAAAAAAAATCCAACACTGTAGTTCATATTTGTTTTGTTTCCCGGTCCGAGCCCAGGTGTGTGTGAACAGGCTGTAAACTGGGTGTTGACAGAGGTAAGCCCTCGCGGTCGTGCACGTTGGATTAATGTGCGCTTATGAGAGTTTATGATTTTGCCATTCGCTCTCTTCCCCCGGAGAGAAGGATGAGCCGCGAGCAGGAGGTCAGTGGGTCGGCCTGACGTCCCGCTCGCTGGGAATGCCTGATTGTAATTCCAAGCTTTCTAATACCGACCCTGGACGGAAACTCTGCCGCTTGATGAACTTCTGGCTGAAGGTTAAACGCCGCACTTCCATCGCCCCATGAAGAGCAGCAGACTTGAATTTCTAATTCTATCCAATTACTGCTGACGGTTCACTTCAGGTGAAACACGGCGGAAACAAACTCACCGCCGTTGAAACACTGGCGGAACTTTTTTCAAATCAAGGGGACGGAGATGTTTCCCAGAGTAGAGTCGCAAGTGTTTTTCTATTCAAATAAATGTGTTTACTATGAGTCAAATAGTTCTTTATCTATAATTTGATAATAATCATAATAATTAATTAATAATAATAATGACATTTTTCTTTATCCACTTCTTAACTTGACTACACTGAGTCTGGTTCTGCTTGAGGTTTCTGCCTGTTAAAAACATTTTTTTTCTTTGTCACTGTCAATTTTGCGCTTGATGATCTACTGACTCCTTTAAGAAACATCTTAAGACGTTTCTATTTGTTCAGGGTTTTCCTTGATTTTCTGGAACTCCTGTGTTGTTCTCAGTATTATCTTGATCTTTAAAGTATGTACTTTTTTGTTGTTTTGATTGTTTAAGCGCTTTGTGACCCTGGTCTGGAAAAGCGCTATATAAATAAATATTACTTACTTACTTACTTACTTAATTTTTTTAATTCCTGTTTTCTCAGGCAGCGATATTTAAACAGCAAAGTATCTTGAGAAAACTTTTAAAATTTGACACAAAATGATGATACATTCCTCGAAATAAAACAAACTTGCTGTCATTGAAACACCAGATTAAAATAATCACTTTACAAATCAAGGGGATGAAAAAAATCTTTTGCCAGATTAAGTGTAAAAAAAATTGAAACCTGTGTTTTTTTTATAAAAATATATGTGTTTATTAGAAGTATAACTTTCTTTATCTATTAATTAACTTGTATTGTATGATTATCTGTCAGTTCCTGCTCATATATAGTTATTTAAGCTACAAAGTATCATTAGATAACAGCAATAATTTGACAGTTTTTAAGAATTAAATTGAAATTTTTTTTAACAGTTTTTACTGTACTGTTTAAAATCCAACCAAACATTTAAAAAACTTGCGACCACATTAAAAAAATCAGGAAGATGGAAATGTTTCTTTGCCAGATTAAAAAAAAATTGAATTAAAAACTCTTAAATTAAAATAAAAAATATGCCGCAGGCTTTTTCATCACAATGATATGTCAATTAAATTGAATATGTATTTGTCATGAGTCAAGAAGGCTAAAGATTGATATAAAATAGTTTTTTTTTTAATGCAATGAATGCAATGTCTCTCAATGAAATACATTTTCCTCCAAGAGGCAGATTTTTCTCTAATATTTCCACAAAAAAAATATAAAAAAAACAGAAAAATGTACCACAGAAAAACATCTAAACCGTTTTGTAACGATCAAAGCAGCAAATCTACTCAGGACTTTCCATAACGTTTTAATAAAATTAAAGTATTTCTCATCAAAATGAGCAGCAAAGGTTGTCAATGAGACGTTCAGGTCAGACACACACCGTTGAAAACCTCCCGCAGGTCGATAGTTACAGGAAGAAGGAAACAATGACGTGTTTCTTGAGCAGTCGATGCATTTATTCGGTTCCTGCAGCTCACTATCGATGAGCAGATGTTAATGTCGTTGATGGCGGCAGTTTCATGCCTCAGTTTTTGATAGTTTGTCAATAGAACTGCTGTTGATCTGGGTTGTTATTTTTGCGAGGATGCTTAATGTACCACAAACGCATCGATGGAACATCATGTACTCCTGAGGATTGATTAGATTCTTCTGTGTGACGCCTCGTCTGTATGGCTTTGATGTCGTTATCACTGCTTTAAAATCATCGGATATTTCTAGATTTTGTCGACATTTATCACGTCATCTGTTAACGTTGTAATCTGCGTTCTTCTTGTCCAGATTATGCACATACTTTACCAGATAGTTCGAGTTCATTATCGTCTTGAAACAATCTTAACCATTAAGAATTATAGATGGATGGATGGATTCAGTTCGGTACAGAAAGTTTCTATAAAAACAAGAATAAAGTGCAAACAAAAGAACGAAGTGCAAGGGCATAAAGAACGTAGATCTAAGGAAACAACGCAAAGAAAAGGATACAAAGATTAACAAAGAATATCATCTTTTCACTCCTGCCCCAAAAATTCAGAATTATAAAGTCTTATGGCACGAGGAATAAATGAGTCCCTGAGTCTATTAGTGTTGCATCATGGGAGGAGCATTTATGCATGCAAATAATGCAGGAGAATTTATTTTTGAATGATCTGAGACGATTACTTCGTGGCATCAAAATGATATTTCTGCATAGATAGAAAATATATCTAAGAATAGAAGTAGTCAAGGTTGTTGTGATCAGGTTTTACAACAACCGAAGAAGAGCCTTTCGCACTCAACTGACATCTCTTTATATGAATGCGCTCGTAGTTTATTCTTGTCTCACTTTTTCAAATGCTTTAAAGCAGAGTAAGAGTGGTCAGTAATGGGTTAACTGACTTATTTACTTACAAACAAAAGATGTTATCTTAGAAGACAAAACGGCATTTATTGGATTTTGTTCAATTCAAATGACGATTGAATAGCACCTGATTCATCGTTCAATGTATCATTACATTACATACATGTTATATTATATAATAATAATATTCCAAACTAATAAAAAAAGAAGATATTTTATCATGTCTTCCAATGAGCTCCTTTCACACGAATCAAGAATGGTGTCGGCTCGCGGCAAAAGCTCAAGTTCCTCGACCGGAAACTGAACTCACGGCACTTGAGTGACAGTGTAGTGACCACTGATGATGACGTCATCTGTGATGCAATCCTGTCCTCAATATCTTCAATAAGCAACAATTTCGAGACTAAAATACATACTTCGTATAAACTTAAGACTATGAACTTCATAGATGTATTATATTTTAATTGCAATTAATACTTTGCATCAAAAATGAATGTCAGATGAACATTTTTTTTATGGATGCATTAGGTTTTCCACATTTATCTTCTGTCTCTCTGAAGAGTATTGATGGGTCGAAGAGGCTTCATGAAACAGCTGATGAGGTATCATGATACCGTGTCTTTATATAGCACTAGATGTCGCTCTCTGCTTTATAATCTTTGACTCTGATCTACTGATTCAATGAAAACTGTCTTCATTTTCAATCTGTATCATGAAACTTCACCAACTGTTTCATGAAGCCTCATCAATACGGAACAGAGCTGCAGCAGCGGGGAGCTACAAAACCTTCAAAAATATCCTCGAGCCGGATGAAACAAAAGAGATGCTCCAAAATGAATGACTATCTAATCCTGCAAAAGTTATTGAAGTTGAACCAGGAGGTTGTCGACTGGAAATAAGTGAAGCCCAGACGGAGGTCAACGGGATGTTGGACTTTATTAACTGTGGGACGAAGACCAGCAGGTAATATCACGAAGCAATCCACCGAGAACATCATCTTCATATCGTCTTCACAGTTGTTTTTATACACGACACAGTGAAGTCCGCCCTCCGGACCTCCTCGGTATGAGTAGTTTGTGGACACTTAGCTAATACTTCCCACAGGATGTTTCTCAATCTCCCAGTGTGTGTGTATGTGTAGCTTCTCCAGTTGGTCTGGAATCTCCAGAATCTAGGATGTCAGTGATCCTCATTCAATACGCCACCACAAAACCTACGAAAAAGGTCTTAAATACTGTAAACCCAAAGGTAATAATGTTTATTAGAATTGGTCCAATTATTTCATGACGATGAAATAGCACTTTGGTAAAAAGGTTTTATAAATGGAAACATAGACCCAACAGATTAACTCGCTGATTTTACAAAAAATAAACGTGTTTAAATGGAAAGACACGAGACGAGTGAAAACTGGAGATGAACCGCCGACTGAACGAGATTCTATATGACTCACTCTGGTGCGATAATGTTTGGACAAATTCACACATGACTTTCCTAAAGGCTTTGGTCTGAAAACAATACATGCATGGTTGCGTTTATTAGAGCGAGCAGCAGGCCAAGTGTGCCCGAGTAGTTATTGTACATGTGTGTGTGTGAGTGTGTGTGTGTGTGAGTGTGTGTGTGTGTGCGGGCACTGGGATTTAGCCTGGCAGATGTAAGTAATCAGTCCCTGAGCAGAGGCTCTTTATCCCTTTATCCCCTGTTGGTGAAGCCATGGGTTGACTGAGCAGGCCCGGTCCGTCCCCATGTGGTGTCGAGCCATGTGCTGGTGCTGACGACGACGACCACGGAATGGAGAGCAGACGGAAAAAAAAGGAAAAAAGTAGTATGTAGTGAGCGTTCTGCAAGTTTGAAGCTTCATCTGAGAAGCAGAACAGGTAGAGATGGAGCGCCATGGATTATATCATCGGGAGCCGAGGCTTAGCGAAGGCGCTGGTCCTCAACCGCCCGCTCCGGATGCGGGTTTTAGTGTAACCGAGACCTGATACTGTAGCTTAGAGGATCAGAGCGTCGGAGAGGAAACAACGGAGGAAAGACTTGGGGAAACTTTAGAGACTCTTTCGGCTCTCGCGGTCTAACGGAGTGATTGACACGGGATGGAAGAAGGATAATGGTCTCGGATTACCGAGAGGTTGTGGGTTCAATCCCAGTTCAGGATTGTGTCCTTAAAAAAAGGATGCTTTACCCTGATGTTGAGCTGGGTGCTGCGTCGCGGCCTACTCCCGTCAGAGTGTCAATGGGTTGAAATTGTTGTAAGTCGCTATGGAGAAAAGTGTCTTCTTAATTAATTAATTTTATAATGTAAATACACTTGTCCCTCCTTTTTTGAGGGGGTGAGGGGGAGGGGTTGTTTAAAAAAGACAATAAAAATGTCATTTAACAAGAGCCGTGAAGCCTTTCCGAACTCTTATTAACATTTTTACACTAAAAACCTGTTTTTATTAACATGTAATTAGATTTAAATCGAAATTTATTCAAAAATACTTATTTACACTTTCAAATCCCAACATTGTGTATGAGGTTCCCTCTCAAAAATTCTCCCATAATGCTTTGCCGCCCAGCCAACCAATCCCCTGTATCGATGAAGTAAAATATAGTAGCGACCAATCAGTTTAGTCACTAAATGAAGCGGTTTGTTTCGGTTCGACTCCCCAAATCTTATTTATTTCAAGACGTGTCGTTGAATCGTATCCGCTCGACGGCGGGTCTTTGAACGGCGTCGACTGTGATTACCGAGGGCTCACACACTCGCTTCTGGGAAGAAATCTGAAATTTAATTAAAGTGCTCTAAGGGCATGCACTCCCTCGCTATCATGTTCCCTCTGTTCTGGCAGTCAAAGAGGAGGCCGCCTTGATTTCTTTCAAAAGGCAAATCAATGGCACCGCAAACACAAGTATTCTTGCAGAACGGAGGGCGATGGCCGCATTATACAGATGGTTATTTATAGTATCGTGTCCACCAAACCGTGAACCTCTAGAGTCTACAGCCGTGGACGCTTTAGATCTCACAGATTCCTTCCTCGTGAACCTATTTGTTCACATGCTGGAAGGAGACCTCGCTACAGAGACTCTCGATGGTCGACCTCCCAGCTAGGGTGTGATATTTGCCAGGATTATTGTGATTTAAAAAATGTAGTTACATTGTTTATCTATTGTGTATTCGTCATGTATTATAATTATTCTGGTAAAAAATGATTGACAAGAAGCTGCAACGGTTGTGAGTAGTTGGGTTTTCATGGTGAACTTCCAAGTGACTTCTTGGAGACATGGTGAGGAAAGTCTTCTGTTGACTTGCATTAGAGCTGATGCCTCTTTAAAAAACAGAGTTAACTGTAATGTTGCAGTACCAAATGGAGACTACAACTTAGTCATTAGAGTGTAAAATGATTCACTTAAAGATGTGTTTGAGTTTAATTTTAAAATTAATAAAAAGTTATTGAAGGGAATACTTAGTAATACGAGAATAATGCATTTCCAGAAGAAAATGCAGCGTGAATGCTGAATCTGATGAATCTGTAGTATTTTAGTAGTATTCAAAGTACAATGAGTGGAAATGATGGAATGAAGGAGAAAGACTGATTCTGAAAATCGTTGTAATTAACTGAAAACGGTTGCAAAGAAGAAAAAAAGGGAAAAAGACAAACGAGAAAAAGAAGAAAATAGTATAGTAGAATTTGTAGAAGAATAAGGAGTATAAGTAGAATAAGTAGTAGAAGTAGAATAAGAAGTAGAAGTAGTAGTAGAAGTAGTAGAATAAGTAGTGTAAGTAGTTGTAGTAGCAGTAGTAGAAGTAGTTGTAGAAGTAGTAATAGTAGTAGAATAGGTAGTGTAAGTAGTTGTAGTAGCAGAAGTAGAAGAAGTAGCAATATAAGTAGTAGTAGTAGAATAGGTAGTGTAAGTAGTTGTAGTAGAATAGATAGTGTAAGTAGTAGCAGAAGTAGAAGAAGTAGTAATATAAGTAGTAGTAGTAGAATAGGTAGTGTAAGTAGTAGTAGTAGAATAGGTAGTGTAAGTAGTAGTAGTAGAAGTAGTATTATAAGTAGTAGTATAAGTAGTACAACTAGAAGAAGTAGTTAAGTAGTTGGAGAAGTGGTAAAATAAGTAATTGCAGTAGAATAGGTAGTGTAAGTAGTTGTATTAGCAGTAGTAGAAGTAGAATAGGTAGTAGTAGAACTTGTAGTAGTAGAATAAGTAGCAGCATTTGAGTGAATGCCTTCAGCAAAAAACTAAAAACAGTCAAAAAATCTACTTTTGTATTTTTTGTGGGCCACTGGATTTCAGGTTCTAAATCAAAGTAGATTAATGTTCAGTAGTAGTGATAGTTTTAGTTTTTAATAAAATCCATTGAGCCATCAGGGTCTTCTACTTCCTGTTACTGCTAAATGTATATATTTTGACTGTTAAAATATTTCGTCTGCTCACATGATTTAGTTCGACACCCCTGATAGTTACTCTTAAAGTGTTACCGATATCCTCCATGACCTTCTTCACACGTCGCCCCTTCAAAGCATCGCCGTCGGTTAACCAGCGCGCGAGCCGACAATCCGCCGACATTTCGCGTGTCAGCGTCTGCTATTGTACGCCACACACTATCTGAATATCTGACATCTTTTCCAAGGCACTGGACCAGCGAGGTCAGGAGAGATTGCCTGTCACCGCTCCCGGGACGAGGCTAAGCATGTGTAGTAAAAAAAAAAAGAAAAGTCGGCCTGTCACATCCCAGGAACCCTCCCTGCATTCCGAAAGTGCTGAGTGTGGCTGTACGCACTGACCCGACACAGATAGTGGGGATCAATGTTCAGCAGCCGTTCTCTGAGAATGAACAGCATCTCATGGGAGGATCGGAGCGAGAGAGAGAGAGAGAGAGAGAGGGGAGTGTCAGCCAAAGTGTAGGAGATGGAGATCCCGAAATAGGATTATATCATCGTCTGCGCAGGAAAGAGGAAATGGCCGGGCTCTTAATTCGTACTGGAGCATAATGTGAAGCCATTTGGGTTGTTTCTCAGTGGCTGGATACTTTAATGGCCTTTGGAACCAACAGGCAATTATCGCAGTTGGGCGTGTGCATTAGTGGAAGTATAAAAAGAGGTTGATATCATATTTAGCTGCCGTCATTCCTGCAGGAGCTTCAATTAAAATCTGCATTTGGTTCTGAGGAATCTCAACCAGGACTTTTTTTTTTATGGTGATACGGGAATGTCTCTTTCAAGTCGATGACACTTTAATTGAAATGTCAAATCACAACAGAGTTATCTGAGTTTAAATAACTGTATATGAGAAAAAGAAAGGGTGTCAGGCATTAAGAATGAGCGACAGTGGCCAGGAAAAACTTCCTTACCAGAGGCAGAAACCTTGAGCAGAACCTGACTCGTACACTTCTGTTTCCATTCTTAACATCATTGGTTTTATTTTATTTTACTTGATTTCATTTTATTCTATTTTATTTTATTCTATTCTCTTCATTTTTATATTATTTAATTTGATTACACTGTAATTCAAATGTGAAAAGACACAGGGTTACCCAAGTTTAAATTACTGTCTAAAAGGCATAAAAGGGTGTCAGCCAATCAGAATGAGTGACAGTGGACAGAAAAAAAACTTCATTACAAGAGGCAGAAACCTTGAGCAGAACCAGACTCGTACAGACTCGTCCTGTTTCCATTCTTTACATCATTGATTTTATTTTATTTTAACAGTATTCTATTCTTTATTTTGTTTTGTTTCATTTTTTTCTCATTCTACTCTATTTTATTTTATTTTTTATTTTATTTTATTACACTTTAGTTAAAATGTCAAATCCCAACAGAGTTATATGAAGACGTTTTCTGGTTTAAGTAACTATACAGTATATAAGAAAAGAAAGCGCGTCAGCCAATCAGAATGAGCGACAGTGGCCAGGAAAAACTTCCTTGCAAGAAGCAGAAATCTTGAGCAGAACCAGGCCCAGTTCGGACATTTGCATGTTAATTGGTTGTACTCTATCTAATACTATCTTCACGTCACCAATAAATACATTTGTGTTCCATTCCTTAACATCAGGAATGTGGAATTCAAATGTTTCTCTTTTATAAAGACATGAACATTATTTAAATTTGTAAAATCTTCTGAATTTATTAACTTAAAGCGTTGGACTGTGTAATACATGAATGTAGTATCTTTGACGTCATTAGTCTGTTCCTGAAGTCAATCTGTGGTTTCGATCATCTTGGAATTTCAGTCAAAGGGGGTCTAGTGTTCCCTATGGCGTACAGCAAGGGTCTGTTTCAGGTCTGTTTTTTATTATCTATTTACATTCTTCCCCTAATATTATTTTATACACATTTTTATACAATTCCTTTTTTTTTTTTTTACCTTGATTTGAAAAATGAAACATAAGTCTTGTTTCAATGCAATAATAAATTCAGTTTAAAATTCATTTTTTGAAAAGATTCAATGTAAAAATCAAATTTTGATTACGTGAAAATTCTGTGTTAGAAATTCACGTTTAAATTCTGATGGCACATATTTACTTCTATACTTATTGATCGGATTTTAGCGCTGAAATATTCACGCCTATTTTCTTAATCTGAATTTTCTTTAAATTACATTTTTGCTTTGAATTTGTTTAGCTTGTATAATATATTTAAATATATATATATATATTTACGTTGAATTGAAAACAAAACAGATGGTGAATTGAATGCTTGTTTCAATGCATTAATAAATTCATTGTAAAATTTAATTAGTAAAAAACAATTCAATGTCAAATTCAATTTGTGAAAAAATCCAATGTAAAGTTGAAATTTTGATTACGTGAAAATTCAGTGTTAGAAATGAATATTCAAATTCTGACACACATTTACTCCCACGGTTTATCCTCAGTGCACTGACTTCTTGTACGATTTATAATGGATTTTGACAATTTTACTTGAAATCTCTAAGTTCTGTCCACTTAGTAGCAACTGAGCTCAAAAACCTCTTCAAACAAAACCTCTTCTGTGTCCAGAAAGTGCTTCCATATGTCGTCTGCTGGCGTCAGTGGACGCCCTGCAGCGTAGCTGGAGGTCAAGACAAATTGAGACGAACTTTTGCTCGGACCAATTAAAATAAAGTCACAACAAAACGGTCGTGTGACGGAATTTTATCTTAACAGCCTCTGGTGAGCAGAAGCTGGAAAGAGCTCAAGTCGCTTCTTCCTCAATAATCAGTTGTGAAAAAATGAAATGTGACGTTAGATAATCGTTGAATTTAAAACTAATAGCCAACGGAGAAGAAGGAGACGATCAACTGGTCAACATTGAAGTTTTATTTTAAGCAGCTGAAATAGAAACAAAAGCAGAATAAACCCATTCATGGAAGTGATGTTTATTAAAGTTTAATTGTTAGCTTTTTGTTTGTTTGTCAGTCTTTTTTTGAGAAATATTTATTTATTAATTAGACATTTATAGCATTTATGACTTTTAAATCAGTAGAATCTGCAACATTCAAACAAAATAATCAGCACATTGATGAACACAATAACAATCTCTGACTTAAAGTAAAGAATATACAAATATACATGAATAACTACTACCTAAATACTACTTATTATACTATTCATATTTTTTCTTTTTTATTATTTCATTACATTTAGTTTGATTTTTTATTCTATTTTATTTTGTTTTGTTTTATTCTATTCGTTTTTATCTTTAATTTCTTATGTTATTACATTTAATTACATTACATTTAATGTAATTAAATTTAGTTTTAATTATATTCAATTATATTTATTAATACAATTAAATAAAATGTATTTTTATTCTATTCTATATATTAATTTAATTTAATATTATCTATTATTACAATTCTAAATGAATTTCTTTTCTTTTAAGGCCAATATTATTTGCAATATGTGCTTTGTTTTTTATCGACAAAAATGTAATAAAAATAACATTGCAACAAATAAGCAATTATTTGATTTTAATTTGTTCTTTTTTGTATTTGTTTTGTTTTGTCTTTTGTATTACTTGACTTTTATCATCAACAACATTCCATGAAAATAAAATAAAATGAAAGAAATACATTTAAATATGAATTATTTCAGGTTTGAAACAAACTAATGTTGGTTTTTTAGTTTCAAAAATAATCATTCAACTCTTTACATGTGTTTTTCCACTTCTGGCGTCAATGTAACAACAGCTGTTATCTGCTCCGTTTGATGCCATTTGACTTTAATATTCACTCTGTAATGGAATACGTTCGGCGGGGAAGTCATTTATGATCGCACGGGAGGATGGTTCATGTCGGAGGTGATGGGCAGAGTAAACGTATTCTTACGGAACATGTCGCGCCACAGGCCGATGTGTTTTCCAGGGTAAGTGAACACAGGAGGCGAACAGACGATAAGCAGCGAGGAGGACGGTTTTCATCTGCGATACGAAGGCGGATTTTAACCTCTTAGCGAATGCAGTTTGATATTCATCGGCGGCTCCTGGATCATTTGGTATTCAGTCACACATCGGATCCAATAAAACTGACCCATCTGCGCCGAGTGAGACGTCTCATTATCCCGGATCCTCTCGTGAAATCTCCGATGTGTGTTTTCCAACATGAACAAACAAGAGAGCGTCTGCGAGCGGTTCTGATCCGCCTTCCTTTCCCGGTGATCGCCGGGCCGTGACAAGAATGTCAGATGGCGCCGCAAATGCTAAATAATTCCTTGTGAAACGTGTGTGTTTTTTCTGCCATTGTTTTTAGTAATTGCACTTTAATCAACGGGATTAGAACCTGGCACTCAGGTTGTTACAAAAGCACAGGACGGTTTGGTGCTGATGAATGTGCTGAAATTAAGCTCCGATTGGATTTATCTAATGCTTAACCACTTCCTGGCGCTGGTTAAGATCACGAATGAGGCCGCCGGTCCTGTTGGGTGTTCCCTCTATCAAGTGTGTGTTCTTGTTGGACAATACTTTTGTCAAGTTTGGACGGTTTTTACCTACTTGAATAAAGAATCTGGTTTAAAAGTCACACGTTTTACTTGCAAGGAGAGATAAGAACAGAGTTTACATGTCGGTCTGAAGCACAGAGCCGTCAATTGACACCCAAGTTTCACGAGACGATAATGATCTTTCTCTGAAGGTTTCCACCTAAAAGAAACTTGAACCACTTGTCCTCGAGGTGGAGGGTGACGTTCACTCTTTCAGAGATCGGGTTCCCGGAACGAAGACGTCTCTTATCACGGAGATGATAATATGATATGTGGTTAAATAAGTTTGAAGAACATACTTTAGCTCAGGACTTTCCCATCAACTCTGCATGTCTAATGCAGCGGCTGCTGAGTACATCGATCTCAAAGATAGTGTGGGTAGATCACGTGAAATCAACTTGTCGCTTAAATAATTTACAGGGATCACATGAAATAAAATAAAATGTGGCGTCTTGTGTTCATTTCCCTTTGAATATGATATTTAATTCTGTTTAATTAAGTACATTTACATCTGTATTGAAACTACACGGTCTTAGAAAACAATGTTTTGACCCGACCTTATGAAATAAACAAATGGGTCACTTTCTTGGTCAAAACAAAAAAAAATAAACTCTAACCATTGAAAGATTTCATTGGATCAGTCAGATGTCAATCATATCAGCTGATTTGTTGTTTGGACACTGGATAAAACAACTGAAATTTTGCGATTCATCCTCTCAAATGAGTCAAATTGTTCATAAAGTAAAAGAGTAATTTCATGACCACAAATGTAATTTCTGCAATATTGGTTCACGTGGTTACCAAGGTAAATTAAAACATATTGTACATAATAAGAATTCTCAATATATTCATAAATACATATGAAAATGTGCCAAATGCCAAAACAGACCTTTTCAAGTGGGCGGGGCTTAGGCGCATTTTCTAATGTAAATATCTTTATTAAATGAGAGTTTTGTGCAAAAAGAAACATACCGAGTATAATGGAGGTCCTAGTACCATTTAAGAGACGCTTAAATCAACACATGAGGTGCCCTTTAACTACCTCACATGATGAAAAAGTTTCAACAGTCTTGAATACAGGAATATAAAAGTATAGAGTTCAGATTTAGGTATTTGAATCCACTCTAGAGTGGATCCAAAAAAAGGCAGTTGACTAGTTTGAGGAATTCATAAGTGAGAAGGAGTTAAAAAGTGATGCAACGTTTAATCATAAATAACAGGTGATTCGGAGGTTAGGCTGAGCAGGTTTATTCAGTATTTTGTCGGGAAGAGTTGAAGGTGACGCCCTCTGATCGTAAAATGTAGTCGCCAGATCTTTCTCTATAGTACCGAAAATAGTATTTTGTTTTTAAAAACAAGACTTTTCTTGGATATCTCTGTTATTAAAAACTTCTCTGTTCACTTCATGGAAAATAATGAATCACGTTTTGATCATTATTCTTATTTTTTTTAAAGAAGGTGATTTAAAATCCAAATTATTATTATTCTAATGTGCAGAAATCTGAGTCATGACTGATGCGATGACTGGGGAAAATCATTTTTTAAAAACAAATTTTGACAATGCAATTAAGAAAACTGTTTTATTTCAAACGTATATAAAACGATTTAACTATGAGTAAAGTCTTCACAAGTTCATCTCTATTCTGACAAAAAACTTTTAAATCATTTCAAGAATTTTCCTTCAAGACAAATTGTTTAACTGAATCTTATTATTGCCGCTTGTGACCAGACTCTTTATTTCTGCTGCACTCAAACATGCTCTTTGAAGTCGGCCCCCCGGGCCCCCGGTGTGCTGACCAAGTCAAGGGCTAATCGCGCCAGTTGTTGGTTGAATTTCAATTCAAGACACCGCGGGCAAAACCCTTTTGTTTCGACCGTGAAACGGCGCCTGAGATGTGAAATGTTTAAAAAGTAAAAGTGTCTTGCACAAATGTTAACAGGCAAGAAGCTGGAAGAATACAAACATATATAATACACTGATTTACTAATAGATATTTGTTAAAGTATTTTGAACCAATTTGACCATCTCTAACCCAGAACAAAAATTAAACAGAACCCATGTTTGTGTAGTAACTGGTGGCAAATAGATTTGCGTTATTCTTGAAAGAAAAACACAACAAATACGACAAATAAGGAACAGAAGAAATCACCAAAAACCGTATAAAAAGTCAAGTCTAGGAAAAAACACTCGTAAAGATGTACCCAAAATTGAATAGCTGTCGAGGATACAATTAAAATCTAAAAAGAAAAACTACAAGGACAACGAAGGGACAATTAGGAAGTCAACCTCGCCAGCATAGAAACAAGGACGATCTGACACCACGGACTGGAACAAGGAAGCTCATGTAGAAGCTGCAGTGGAACCAGTTTTAGTTTTTGGTTCTTATTTACCTGTTTAAAAAAAAATTAAATACAAATAAAAGAAGACACAAAATACATTCACTTTCTATTCATTTTTATTTTATTATTATGTGTGAAAGAAATAAAAATGGAAGGGAGACAGCATTATATTTTATTAATTTTGTAAAGATATCATTAAATGCAACAGAAAACAAATATTAGAAAAGTATGTTTGCATAGAAAATAAACTATTATGATACAAAAAGATGTAGGTCTTGACTTGATTATCAATTAAAAAATTAAAACAGTGTTTTTTCACCAGACAAATGATGTCATCGAAACAATCCAGCTTGAAAAAGCTGATTAGAAATCTGTATTTTATCATTTTATCCAATACCGGTACCAAAGCAGTTCTTTGGAAACGGCGCTGGTGCTCAAATATAACACAAAACTCATCAAAAACGTGGCGTGTGGGCCACGGGAGGGCGTGGGGGGGGGGGGGGGGAACATCTCGCTCTGGACTCACAAAGAAGAGAAGACGGAGGAAGATGAAGAATGGGGGCTCCAAGTGTTTTTTCGGTGTGAAGTGTTTGAAGCAAACGTCCAGTAATGGTTCATTAATCCATCACCGATCTTCAGACCGAAGTAAACAGAGTCTCTCTTTTGTGACTCACTCTGCATTATTCATTGGGATCCGCCGATGGTTTGGAGGCATGATGACCAGTCGGTGTATTGAGCTCATGTTTATTCGGTGCATTAGCACAAGTATTTTCACCCCAGAGAGTTTCGTCAATGAAACGCCGTGTGTGTGAGACACTCGTGAAGGGTCAGAGGTCGTTGCTGTGATTGTTAAATAAAAGTAGTTGACCTCGGATGTAAAGCACTTTTATTCAAAGAGGTCTTTGCGGTTTGAGTTTGAAATGACTAACAAAAAACGATGTACAGCAGGAGAGGAGCGATAGAACGCGAGGGAAGATTTCACAACCGTGAGGATGAACCGAAATTCTTGTAGCTTTCAACACTAGTGTAAGAAAAAAACAATAGAGGAGGAAAATTAAAGAGGATAAGTCTCACTTAAAGGGAAACAATAGAGAATCTCAACAGATATAATAAGGTAAGGTAAGGTAAAACTTTATTGATCCCTCAGGAGATCTCCTTCGGGGAAATTGTTTTTTTTCCAATAGCCAGCAATTTTTCATAAACAATAAAAAATAATAAATAAAAAATAAAATAAGGGAAAATTGGGCGGTCAACTTTGCCAGTAGAGAATCAAGCAAAAGTTGACACCACGGACTGGAACAAGACCTGTTGAAAGAACTGAAAGAATCGGAAAGAAAATAAAATCAATTAACACATCTTGAGATATTTACAGAAAAAGAGAACATTAGCACAATTTAATTGAATTATTTAGTTTTTCTTTCTTATATATATATACTGTATATATATTCTTATGTATTTTGTCGGACGTTCTTGCACCCGTCGTTCACGCCTGGATGTTGGTTCCCCCTCAGTATTCCTCCCCTTCTCTCCATCCTCCCATGAGGCTCCTCTGATAGTGGACGGGATTAGCGTGAAAAGGGGTGTGTCGTCGTCATTAGCGATTGGACAAACACAATGTTCATGTCGGCGTCTCTCCAGGGAGGCCCGGCAGAGAGCAATAAGCAGAGTCTCCTTGTCCTTGTTAGTCCTCTAATTACACTTATGCTGATCCTTTCACAATAAAAGCATCCGGACAGCAAAAGACCTTCACATGGTCGTCTAGATCAGGGGGTTACTAAACATTTTTTAGCACAAACAAACATTTTTATGTTGGCATTTTCCCCAAAGATCAATATGGAAGAAAAACAACAAAAATGAAACAGCACGATCTGAAAAAAAATGGAATAAAAATACAAAAGAACCCACTGAAACTTTGGTTATTGCTCCTGATGATAAAGTTCCAGGGTTGAGTTAGGACTTAGGTCAGTCTGTCAAACTGAGCCTGAGAGACCTGGGTGTTGTATTTGACAAAGACATGTCTCTAGTACAACACTACAAAAAAATGGTTTCCTTCAACTGAAAGAGTAGACTATTGTTACAGTTTATTCTCATTTCTTAGCAAGAAGGATTTGTCTCGCCTGCAGTTGATTCAAAACTCTGCAGCCAGAATTCTGACCTGCTCTAGTAGAAGAACTCACATTTCTCCGATCCTTAAAACTCTTCACTGGCTGCCAGTTTCTTTCAGGATCAACTTTAAAGTTGTGGTTCTTACTTTCAGATCTATTCATGGTCAAACCTTCTATCAGTGATCTGATCCAGACTTACACCCCAGCTCGGGCTCTGAGGTCTGTGGATCAGAATCTATTGATGGTTCCTGAACACGCTTCAGGACCAGAGGAGAGAAATCCTTCCAGACTGTTGCTCCGAAACCTCTGTGTTTGATGATCTACTGACTCCTTCAAGAAACATCTGAAGACACTTTTATTTGTGCTAAAATAAATAATGATATAATATAATAGATATAATAATAATAAAATAAAAATAATGACCTTCAAATTAAGCTTTTTTACAGTGAAACCAGTTTCTTATGTTCATGTTTGACTTCAATCCATCAGCAGATGTTGAAAGACTTTGAGAACATGGTTGGTTGACTCCATATGTGTGAGCCTCTGCAGATTCTGCTAGCATGCATAGTGTTGGATCGTAGCATGTGTGCGCCTCCTTTTCCCCGGGGTTAATGGCACTTAACCCTCGTCCCCAGTGAGCACTAATGTTGTCATGGACACAGCTGGGATGTTTGGAGTTCGACAGGTGCCGCCAGAGAGTCATTCTGGCTTCAAATATTTCTGCATTCCCAATGTTTTAAATGTTGTAATGACGAAACCTAAATAGAACAACTTCAGAGATTGTTACGTCCAACACAACAGGCGTTATTATCACTGCTTGTATGTGCAACATTGATTTAAACTTAAAAATTAAAAATTGTTTGATTATAGTTAAAAATTGTTTGATTAAAGTTGAAAATTGTTTGATTATATTTTAAAATTGTTTGATTATAGTTGAAAATTGTTTGATTATAATTGAAAATTGTATGATTATAGTTGAAAATTGTTTGATTATAGTTGAAAATTGTTTGATCATAGTTGAAAATTGTTTGATTATAGTTTAAAATTGTATGATTATAGTTGAAAATTGTTTGATTATAGTTGAAAATTGTTTGATTATAGTTGAAAATTGTTTGATTCTAGTTGAAAATTGTTTGATTATAGTTGAAAATTGTATGATTATAGTTGAAAATTGTTTGATTATAGTTGAAAATTGTTTGATTATAGTTGAAAATTGTTTGATTATAGTTGAAAATTGTATGATTATAGTTGAAAATTGTTTGATTATAGTTGAAAATTGTTTGATTATAGTTGAAAATTGTTTGATTATAGTTTAAAATTGTATGATTATAGTTGAAAATTGTTTGATTATAGTTGAAAATTGTTTGATTATAGTTGAAAATTGTTTGATTATAGTTGAATTTTTTTATTATAGTTGAAAATTGTTTGATTATAGTTGAATTTTTTTTATTATAGTTGAAAATGATTTGATTAAACATTGACTGAAACTGGATGATATCCCTGTTTGTGTGTCGAAAGAAAGGCTGATCTAACTTTCTCATGTCTGGATGTGTAACAAACTCAAACACAGAGTCCAGTCGTGTGGATTATTAGAGCCGATGCTTGTCTTCTGGTCTTGAACTGCAACATCCTTCGATAAACATCAGACCTTTTGTTCGGTTTGCCACCTGCTCACAGACGCTCACCCGTCCACGGGCCTGTTAGCGGCGAGCAGTTGGTGAGTCCATTGTGTGCCAAGAGCGATAACAACCAACGACAGTATCACAGATGTAACACACTCGCACACAAACTCGCACACACACGCACTCGCACACGCACTCGCACACACACTCGCACACGCACACGCTCGCCAAGTGCCGATGCATACATCTGTGTTTGCATCCTAAGCAGTTGTCCATGAATACAAACCTTCAAATGTGTTTAGAAACTCAGTGGTGTGCGCACATTGTGTCGCTCACATGTGTGTATTTTTTTTTTTTTTAAATAGCTCTTAAAACACGTGGCTTCATGGGTAATTCAGGACTAGGTCGTGCCTCAGTAGCTCTCACACACACACACACACACACACACACACACACACACACACACACACACACACACACACACACACACACACACACACACACACACACACACACACACACACACACACACACACACACACACACACACACACACACACACACACACACACACACACACACACACACACACACACACACACACACACACACACACACACAGGGATGTCCACTGAACAAACTATCAATGTTTCAGTAGGAGCGTCAGCATGAGATTTTTATTAGAGTGAGAACCTTTGAGACTCAAGATGGAGACAATATTTTTTTATTCGATAAGTATCATAAAATAACAGATTTATGTTTGAAAAATATTTGGTCCGGGGAAATAGTACGTAAGAGGCAGAAATAAAAATAAATGTTCTTCTCTTATATCTTTTTTAATATCGGAAAATTGTTTGATTATAGTTGAAAATTGTCTGATTATAGTTGAAAATTGTTAGATTATAGTTGAAAATTGTTTGATTTATTTGAAAATTGTTTGATTATAGTTGAAAATTGTTTGATTATAGTTGAAAATTGTTTGATTATAGTTGAAAATTGTTGGATTATAGTTGAAAATTGTTTGATTATAGTTGAAAATTGTTTGATTATAGTTGAAAATTGTTTGATTATAGTTGAAAATTGTTTGATTACAGTTGAAAATTGTTTGATTATAGTTGAAAATTGTTTGATTTATTTCAAAATTGTCTGATTATAGTTGAAAATTGTTTGATTATAGTTGAAAATTGTTTGATTATAGTTGAAAATTGTTGGGTTATAGTTGATAATTGTTTGATTTATTTGAAAATTGTTTGATTATAGTTGAAAATTGTTTGATTATAGTAGAAAATTGTTTGATTATAGTTGAAAATTGTTTGATTTATTTGAAAATTGTTTGATTTATTTGAAAATTGTCTGATTATAGCTGAAAATTGTTTGATTTATTTGAAAATTGTTTGATTTATTTGAAAATTGTTTGATTATAGTTGAAAATTGTTTGATTTATTTGAAAATTGTTTGATTATAGTTGAAAATTGTTTGATTATAGTTGAAAATTGTTTGATTATAGTTGAAAATTGTTTGATTATAGTTGAAAATTGTTTGATTATAGTTAAAAATTGTTGGATTATAGTTGAAAATTGTTGGATTATAGTTGAAAATTGTTGGATTATAGTTGAAAATTGTTGGATTATAGTTGAAAATTGTTGGATTATAGTTGAAAATTGTTTGATTAAAGTTGAAAATTGTTTGATTTATTTGAAAATTGTCTGATTATAGTTGAAAATTGTTTGATTATAGTTCAAAATTGTTTGATTATATTGAAAATTGTTTGATTATAGTTGAAAATTGTTTGATTTATTTGAAAATTGTTTGATTTATTTGAAAATAGTTTGATTATAGTTGAAAATTGTTGGGTTACAGTTGAAAATTGTTGGGTTATAGTTGAAAATTGTTTGATATACCTGAACGTCACCAGCAATATTCCACTCCTTCAAATCTCTACACAAGATAGATGATGCAATTATACACTGTCGGCCGTGAGCTCCTCTGATCTACCGAAGAGACCAAAAGACTGATGGAATGAAGTTGATCTGGTCCTCCAGTACGACATCACTCCTGCTCCTCGCACAGCTGTGATTGTTGGGCATTCGCTGGCCTTTTTTTTTTTTATCGCCTGCTTGTTCATGATGGATGTTTCCGAAAACGAGCGCCCGGAACGCCGGATATCCCGACACCCCCCGCGCCGCACCAGGGAAGGATGCCTATCACTATAACTCAATGGAGGGCCGTCGGAGAGTGAGTGAGATTTCATTATCCCCACGTAAAGCAGATAATTCCTGGAGCCATCTGGACGGATGAGGGGCATTACTTCTGAGGCGTATTCATGTCGACATCCACGTCGTCTACAGTAGAACCCGATGCAGAGCTTCAACATCTGTTCATCTTAGATTTGGATATTTACCCTAAAAAAATACCCAAATACCAGTGTAGGTGATATAAGAGTACGCACAGATCTACTCCCTCTTTCACGCACGGATATATTTTCTCTGCTAATCCCTGCGTTGGCAGAGCAGCAGCTGCCAACCGGTGTCCATGTTTTTCTGGCATGTGTACCTGTGTCATTCCTGAAAGTCCTCCTGTTTTCTATGAATATTATTCTGTACACGACAAGAGAGGGATTGTCTTTTTTATTTCCCACAGATTACGGATTAAGGATTTATTGGAAAAACTGTGGATTATATGAATGAGTCTATTGTATTTAGGAGCACTAAAGATTTGATTTTGAAACTGAATTAGAAAGAGTTTGAGGAAAGAAAATGCTTGAATAAGTAAAGAGTAAAAGCAAACAAATACAAGATAAATAGTTTAATTATTAAAAATAACATTGTTGTTAATAAATGTATTATTATTTTATTTACTATCGGCCTTTTTTGTTGTATTATTTTATTGTTATTATAATTAATTGTTATTGTTTATTACGTGTGTGATGTATTTTGTAACGTTATTATCATTTATTATTATTATGTTGTATCATTTCATTGTTATTATTATATATTGTTATTGTTTATTTTGTTGTTGTATTATTCATTGTCATTGTTTATTTTATTTGTGTATTATTTGATCGTTATTTTTATTGTTTATTATGTGTGTAGTATTTTTAAATGTTATTATTTTAATGTTATTATTATTTTCTTGTAACATTTGATTGTTTTTATATTTTTTTAATGTTTATTTTGTTGTTGTATTATTTTTATTATTACTAAGCGTATATACCATTGTTTTTATTATTCATTAATATTTTTTATTACATCTCTATTATTTTAATGATTTATTATTGTGACTATATTATTGTTTTTATTGTTAATTATTATAAGTATAGTAATTGTTACTATTATTATTATTTATTTATTCAAATTATGACCTCATATTAAGTGTGTTTCTTTAATCATTTTTTGTGAACTGCTGTGACAACTTAAATTTCCACAACATGGGAAGAATAAAGGTATATCATATTTAAATTTACAACAAAATGAACCATACATTTACAGCTCACATTTTCATTTTCAAACCAATACTGCTGTTCTACATTTAAAAAAATATATATCTATATCAGGACAATAAACAATTTCAATAAAGTTTTACCTTACCTTATCTTTGGGCTTGAAAAATTAAATCTTAAAAGTAGCTAAACTCTATATCTGTCTAAGTCACGGTCCAATCTAAATACTAATTATATTTACACCTTATTATAATATATTATGCACCATATTCCCGACAGTAGGATAAGCCAATCCTAGCTGTAAAGGGAAAAAGACAAGGGACACCCTGGAAAGCTTGTTTTACGGGCACACAGAGAGAAACAGCCGTTCACACACTACACTCACATCTACAGACAGTAAACATCTGTATTTTTTTGGACTGTGGGATGAAAACAGAGTTCCCGAAGTAAACCCTTGCATGCATGAGGAGAATATAAAAACTATGCAACCTCTTTGCAGGATGTAATAATCTGTTCCGATATAACCATCGCTTAAAGTTTCATCTAAATCCGATCAGACATTTTGACGAAAACCAACGAATAAATGCGGATTCCTGTTTCAACTACGATGACAAGTCCAGTCAATTTTATCATATATATGCATTTTTGATGCAGAGTGTGAGTCTATAATACGCTTTAATCCTCTTTAGCCTCGCTACATATGCAAGGATAACCGCATTCGCACAATCCATTGTCCGTGTAAGAATCTAACCTCAGCCTTGTGATAAATCGATGTGGATTCTTTAAAGAAGAAAAAAAAACGGGGGGGGTATACATACATTAGCGTTAGCGGTGTGTACAAGCTGTACATTTATTCATGAGTCGAGTCAACCTGCTAATTGTGTGTACCGATGACAAATTCCGGACGGCGTCGATGCAAACGCACACGATGACCTTGGATCCGGTTGGACCTCGGATAAAAGGAGCGCGAGCGGTGATGGATTAGCGTAGCTTCAAAGATGTTTGTTATCTTACCTTTTAAAAATGACAATAAATACTCGAATAAGACCAGGAATTGAAAGTGGACCGAAAAAATGTCGACAGGTTGGTGAAAAGTGCATCATTTAGATTCAGCATCTAACCGGATCCGGGATGTATGAATCAGAATTAAACATGCTGCTCGCTAGTCGTCGGCAGCCTCGCGCTACATAAATATTATCTGTGTACTCTGAGCCCGAGCCTGGAATGTTGACTCGCTCCCGCACACGAGGGATGATCCATTGATTTCTAAAAAAAAAGGCCTTTCCCCTCTTCCCCAGATCAGTGGTTTCCACATCTCAAGAAGACGATCTTTATCGTTGAACGTCCAGGATTTTTTTTCGTTGTTTTCGTCATACTGATGCGCAGAAGTATCCACGTTGCAAAATGTGCTTCTCTACCGATGTGCGCCAGGCTGTAAATTATAGATGTGAGAATCCCTGATGTGAGGCCGAGGCATCCGTGCAGTAGCTGTGGAAGATGAGTTGATGAGTAAAACGTGCTTTTGCTGAGAGGGTGTGAAATAACATGCGGCCATTTGCAATGAAACAGTTATTAAACTTGTGTATTGGTGGGAAAGTGTTGAGCTAAAACAATATTATCATAATAACCAACCATTATTTATTCATTAATTTTCTACCCCTTTACCCCTTATGGGGGTCCCGGGGATCCCAGTTTCATTGGGCGAGAGGCAGGGGAGACCCTGGACAGGATGCTAGTCTGTTGCGTAGCACACACAAAGACAGACAACCATTCAAACACACTCATACCTATGGACAATTTCCCCAAGTTCTCAATCAATCTCTGTATGTTTATGTGGTGGTGTTTTCATTAACGCCCGTGTGGGAAAAGAATTTGTTGGTACTTTGTTCCATCTTTGAAGAAGTAAATGCAAAACTAGACCATAAACACAAGAACGAGATCAAGCTAAATGTTTGGTTGAATCCTTAAGGGCTTGTAAAACTGTAACAAAGATATAACGGCGAACTAACAGATCTGTGCTTCAGAAAGGATTCATACAAACATGTAAACTCTGTTCTTCTCTCACTTGTATACAAGTAAAAGATGCGACTTTAAATCAGATCTAATTTCTCTTCTTTAAGTAAAAACATGAACCATATTCTTAACCTGACAACATAAATTAGATTCAGATCCAAATGATCTTGTGAGGGAACTACTATTCAGATGTTTAAGGTTTATTATAGAGAGACAATTATTATGCTAGTACCTTTATTTAAAAGTAAAGAAGATGTCAAATGAATATTCATATTTCAAAAAGTAATTTTATATAACAAAGATCTGAAATACCTGTCGTTTCTGTGATTAGTCGTTAACATAGTTTTGCTTTACTGTAGTAAGAAACCCCCAAGAAAGGAAAAGATTATTGTTTGAAAACCAAAAAAAACTTTCAAGAGACGAGATGGAGATAATAGAGTCAGTACAGGTGCATTATGGGTCTTAGAATTGCATTTAAAATCTGAAACTATCTTTATTGCATATGTATTAAATATGGTATACCAGCTTTCTGTCTGGTACTTTTTGAGTCTTTAATAACATTTAGCGGACACACTCACAAATACACTATTTTATGTACAATATATAGAAAAATAAAAGAAAATATTTACAAAAAATAAATCCTTTGAGTCTTATGGCCTTTTTAACCAATGAAAATAAAGAAAAAAAGGAATAATTTACCAACTGAAACAATCCCCCTAAAAATAAGTACCAAAATTGGATGTCCTACATATGTTTTAATTTTTTCAGTTGTGTAGATAAATCAAATTTTTAAGATTTTATTTTTACCACGTGAAAAAATAGAGCGAGTCGTGATCAACTGACACAACATATTTCTCAAGTGTAATCGTTTTTGAAGCTTTCAATGAATAAATACAAATCAATAAAATACAAACCGACGCCGTACTTCCCGTTATCACCTACGTTGCATTTTTTTCTTCGCCCACTCAGCGACTTTTCCATCGATGGGGGAATCGGTCGTTCACCTCCCGAAGGCGGAATGTGTGACAGCGACAGCGTAAGGGAGCAGGAGGTCACAGTCATTGGTCTTTTCTTTGATGGAGGGCAAATGTAAATGTCAGCCACGTCCGAACCATAAAGGTCTTCTGGTCTCTGATGCGTCGTGGAATCAGTTGAGACGGATGATGGGGGGGGTCGGGGGGGGGAGAAAAAAAACCTTTTGTGATTTCAAAACGCTTGAAGATTCTTTGTTTGAATTAAATAAAAAATGTAGGGAATATTGCAGGAATATCTCTTGGAATATGGACCAGCATGTGATTAACGCAGCCTGTCAGCCGCCAGAGAGAAAATGTCCTGGATGTTAAAATGAAACTAAAGCCTCAGGAATCCATGTTTAATTAACAGACTGAGCCCCCGTGGAATATCCCACGTCAGTGACTCTCCAACGACTCTTCTATATATAGGTCGTGGATTGCGAGGGTTACGTTCTGAAAACCCCTTAATTAATCTGCAAATAAGTTACCAGTTAATTATTTTGTTTAATTGAATTGCAAAATCAACATTGAACAGTCATTCCTCTCGACAACCCTCTCAGTAACGGGGGAGCTCACTGGCTTCCATGAGGCTTTGCCGCCCAGCCTACCACTCACAACCGTCCATCACTTTGGCATAGCGACTTAAATGTTAAATTTAACTACAGTGTGTTTAGGGATTGTGTATAAGTTTATCCGCTGTTTGAATAAATCATCGTTTCGTAACGGTGTGAACAAAGACCAGATTAGATTCTGATCCACAGACCTCAGAGCCCAAGCTGGGGTGTAAGTCTAGATCAGATCACTGATGGAAGGTCTGACCATGAATAGATCTGAAAGTAAGAACCAGAATTTTAAAGTTGATCCTGAAAGAAACTGGCAGCCAGTGAAGAGATTTAAGGATCGGAGAAATGTGAGTTCTTCTACCAGAACGGCTCAGAATTCTCGCTGCAGAGTTTTGTATCAACTGAAGGCGAGACACATCCTTCTTGTTTAGACATGAAAACAATCTGTTGCAATAGTCGCAATAGTAGTTGCAATAATTGAACAAACTACTGTCCATCATGGATGATGAACAAACTACTGTCCATCATGATGATGACATCATCCTCTGAACACTGTCATCAGTGAGCAGAGAAGCAGAATGAGTGCACGAATGCTCCTACCCAGGTGCAAAACAAATAGACTCAGGGACTCATTCATCCCTCGGGCTATTAAATTGTACAATTCTGAGTTCGGGGGCAGGAGTGGAGTGAAAGTATCTGGATGTTCTGTTCCATGTTAGTTTTTGTATCCTTTGTCTTTGTTGTTTTTCTTTGACCTATGTTCTTTGTCTTTATCTTTATACTTAGATTGTGTCATCTTGTTCTTCCTCTTATGTTCTTTTCTTATTTTATTTTTTATGTATTATTTTTTATTGTTTATGAAAAATTGCTGGCTACTGGAAAAAACAATTTCAATCAATAAAGTTTTACCTTACCTTACCTTACCTTAGTCCAGACGAGAAGACACAAACGCATGGATTGAATAAAAAATATCTAAATATGGCGAGGGACTTCTGTACTTTATTTCAATGATGCTTCATCATGTAACTGTCCTGGATGTTAAAATGAAAGAAAAAAGCATCGGGAATCAGTGAACTGAACAGCTTCCATGATGCTTTGCCGCCCAGCCTAACCAAGCACAGCAGTTGATCACTTAAGCCACTTAAATTAATACAGTTTTGTAGCGACAAATCAGATGTCACTAAATAAAGCGGCGTGTAGAAAGGCATCATGGGAGAAAGAAAGGTGAGAGAGATCAGCAGCTGGGTGTGACCTGTAGGACCAGCAGATTATGGTGATTGGCTGACGTACACGAGAGAAGCTGCGTGTCATCGAACATCTGCATGTGTTTGCTCTGCACGATTTCTTTTTTTTTATACCTACAATACATTCTCTCGCCCCCTGGTGACGGATGTAACGCTCTGACATCCAGTTCATGCCTAGAAGATAATTGTGTGGCTTTGTGTAGTTTTCCTGTTTCTCTGGTGTTCTGGCCTGCAAAAGATCCCGATGGCATCAGATAATGTTCCTCTTCTGTCACATGTCGACTGAAGGGAAAGTGCAACAAAATTATACATGGACTATAAGATTCCGACTTTCTTCAAGTCTTCTATTAATGGGTTGCTGGTAAAAAAAAAGAAAAAAGTTCAGTAACAGTCTTGTATTTCTTATTAAACATATATATTTTTTAACACTTTTAACTAGTGGGCCAAAGAAAAAGTCGGGTTACCTAAGGTAACCACGGTTCTACGAATAAATGCGAGGCTCTCCAGCCGGGCTTCGGCTAATGGCAGCGTGGCTGGAAGGCCTCGCATCATGAAGTAGTGATCTTAGTGACGTTGACGTTGTAAACGGCAGTTACATATATATACATACATATACTTACATGTGTATTTTGAGCAGGAGTATGACACGTCTTCGGTGCTGATACCGGCGTAAATATCTCGCCAATATTTTAGTTTCTCATATTTCTTGATCCAAACCAAACGTGCTGCCAGCAGGTGTCGCTAGTGTTCCTACAGCTGGTTGAAATCATTGTTAAATAGAAGTAGAAGAAGAAGCTGTCGCGTCATTTCCTGTTAGTGCGTAGCAGCAGAGTTTGATTTGAGACATACTATCTGTGGAGAATTAGTTACTAGTTAGTATGTACACTATCCTGATGCATACTAACCACTGGCTTAACTAACGTAACCACGGTTCTACGAATGAATGCGAGGCATCATGAAGTAGAACGTCTATTGACGGAACTGATTGCAACGGTTAATATCTCTGCCTCTTATCTTATCTTAAACACTGGCATGTTCTTATCAACATGAACATTAATCCACTTTGATTTCGATGTAAATCTCCCCGGCCTAGTAAAGTGACTTTTCGGGCCTTGAGTTTGACACTTGTGGTGTAAATTACAACTTTGAAACTATTTTCACAATTCCAGATACTCAAAAAACAAGTTTTGAACAGTGTTTGTGCCACAAAGGTTGAAGGTTCTAATCCTGGAACGATAAATAACCCTTTGTTACCTTATTCCTTTATATAATCAAGAGTAAATAATAACTCAAGACCCTTAAGCAGTACTTTAAAGTAGTGGCGGGTACTTGTACACACTAGCTAGCTGGAGTTCATTTGGGTGCTAAAGCTAGTGTTATCAAGATTAGAATGACAGCTGGGTTAATGGGCACAGTATAAAGAAAAGGCTTTACTGTATTAATCCTCTCGTGGTGCTAAATTTGATTCTAGACGGTGAATGTTTCATATTTTAAGCCATGACGGACCTAAATAACAAATACACGTCAGGGGTTTTGAATATATGCTGCAATGTTTTATCACTGTTTCATTTTCTGGATTAATTCTATCGATCTCAGAGAAATTCTTTAATAAAATAAAATTAAAAAAAATTGCAATTATTTTTTTAAACTCCCAGCCTTTATACATTTATTTTAAAAGGCTATAACTAATTTCAAAATGAACACGTATTTTTTTTACACACAGATTCTAATATTTTTATTCCCTAAATTTCAAAATAATAATAAATTCTTATTACAATATTTTTAAAATTTGTATTCTTTTGAATTCAATATAAAAATGTAAAATATATATATATATATTTATTTTAAAAGGCTATGACTAATTAAAAAAATTCAAAAATACATTTACTAATTCTAGATTTTTTTTAATGTATAGCCTTTTTAAATCCAATATAAAAATGTTTGAATCTTTAGATGTATTTTTTGGCAAATAGAGTTTGACGTTATTATTATTATTTCAATTGATAAAAAATACGTTTTCAAAATTCTATTATTTTCAATTGGTATCCCTTTAAATTCAATATAAAGTATTGGTATATAAGCACCATTATCTTTAGATTTAATTCAAAACACATATTTTTTTTTAATATACATTAGTTGATTTTTGAACGTAGAGTTTGATTTTCTAAATCCAGTTATTAAAATATATTTTGTCTAAATTCTTCATTTTTAAATGTGTAGCCTTTAAAATTCAATATAAAATATTGGTATAAAAGCTCCATTAGATTTAATTTAAAATGCTAGAAATATTTTTTTTTATATACATTAGTTTATTTTTACAGATTTAGTTTGATATTCTAATTCCAATAATTCAAGTATACTTTTTCTAAATTCTAGATTTTTTAATTTGTAGTCTTTTTAATTCAATATAAAAATATATTAGTGCAAACATTTTTCATTTTTTTTATTTTTTCAAATGTATTTTATTTAAAAAGTATTTAAAAAAATAAATTAAATTAAATTAATTAAAATTAATAAAATTGTATTTTGATATCTAATTCCACTTGTTAAAAAAATATTGCATAGCCTTTTTAAATTGGTACAATTGTGCCAATATTTTATTTAAAAAACAAATTTCAATAAAAAGATTCAACATTCAAATAGTACACACGTAATATATACATCTGAGGTTGATTCTACATGAACAGAGGTTTTAAAAAAGATGCAGAAATAACTTCTTAAAATGACCTGTTTTCATGGTTGAATCGTTCCAAACATGCAGCTTCACTAATGAACGTTTCCATGGAAACCAGCCAGAAAATACTCAATAGAGGTTTAAGTTCTTTGAAGAGCGGAGCTTGTGTTTGATCCTCAGTGTAAACCTTCGTTTGTGTTTCCTCTCTATTAGCTTCTGTTTGTGCTTCAAACAAACTGTCGGCGATAGATGTGTGTGTGCGGCAGACGCTCGGTCACGCGTGGTTAAAATGTGTGGAAGCCAAGGACCGCGACCCCGGCGTGACCCCCGACGACCTCATCGATTAACCCTCGAGTGGAAGAAACGGCGTCTCATTGACGAAATATGCATTAAAGCGACGAAAGATCAACAGATCGAAAACTGGAGAATGTTCTTGACGTCGTCCAGGCTGAGTTTTTTAGAGATAATAAGAGAGACTGTTGAAATGAATCCTGATATATTTCTGTTCTGAAGATTGTTTGATTATAGTTGAAAATTGTTTAATTTTTGGTGGAAATTGTTGGTTTATAGTTAAAAATTGTTTGATTTCAGTTGAAAATTGTTTGATTATAGTTGAAAATTGTTTGATTATAGTTGAAAATAGTTTGAATTTATTTGAAATTGTTTGATTATACTTGAAAATAGTTTGAATTTATTTGAAATTGTTTGATTATAGTTGAAAATTGTTTGATTACAGTTGAAAATTGTTTGATTACAGTTGAAAATTGTTTGATTATAGTTGAAAATTGTTTGATTACAGTTGAAAATTGTTTGATTATAGTTGAAAATTGTTTGATTACAGTTGAAAATTGTTTGATTTCAGTTAAAAAATTGTTTGATTATAGTTGAAAATTGTTGGATTATAGTTGAAAATAGTTTGATTATAGTTGAGAATAGTTTGATTTTATTTGAAATTGTTTGATTATAGTTGAAAATAGTTTGATTATAGTTGAGAATAGTTAGATTTTATTTGAAATTGTTTGATTATACTTGAAAATTGTTTGATTACAGTTGAAAATTGTTTGATTATAGTTGAAAATTGTTTGATTATAGTTGAAAATTGTTTGATTATAGTTGAAAATAGTTTGATTATAGTTGAAAATTGTTTGATTATAGTTGAAAATAGTTTGATTATAGTTGAAAATTGTTTGATTATAGTTGAAAATAGTTTGATTATAGTTGAAAATAGTTTGACTATAGTTGAAAATAGTTTGATTATAGTTGAAAATTGTTTGATTATAGTTGAAAATTGTTTGATTATAGTTGAAAATAGTTTGATTATAGTTGAAAATTGTTTGACTATAGTTGAAAATTGTTTGATTATAGTTGAAAATTGTTTGATTATAGTTGAAAATTGTTTGATTATAGTTGAAAATTGTTTGATTATAGTTGAAAATAGTTTGATTATAGTTGAAAATTGTTTGATTATAGTTGAAAATTGTTTGATTATAGTTGAAAATAGTTTGATTATAGTTGAAAATTGTTTGACTATAGTTGAAAATTGTTTGATTATAGTTGAAAATTGTTTGATTATAGTTGAAAATTGTTTGATTATAGTTGAAAATTGTTTGATTATAGTTGAAAATTGTTTGATTATAGTTGAAAATTGTTGTTGAAAAGTATACGTTTGTAAATTTATAAATTATACAAAAGATAAATGCGTCAAAATGTAAGGTTTATTAGTGATTCTGATATAAAGGACAAGACAATATTGAAATAGATGAATATATAAACTAATGAATATTCCACAATAAAATTAAAATTTTAAAAAACATACGCGTTTGTGACTATCGTTTATATAAATATTTAAATATATATGTCCAGTAAGTCTCTTCATACTATCTTTCTAAAAACTTCCCTCCCATGTATGTATTATTTAAATTTTGCGTCACAACATCAGGAACCTTCTCTTGCTTCATCCTCTCTCTAAATACGTAGAAAAGCCAAGAAGATTTTGTTGGATTTCAAGATTTAATCTGACTCTAACTTTCACTGAATGCAACATCAAACTGTTAAATCCCACTCACTCATCTAATCTGCTGACTGGGCCCTCGTGGGATTAAGGTTTACGAGTCACACACACACACACACACACACACACACACACACACACACACACACACACACACACACACACACACACACACACACATGGAAATAGAGTGAGAAGATGAGACGCCTAAAATCTGCCATTCGTGTGGTGAAGGAGGAAACTGAGGATTAGAGGAGGCGAAGAAGAAAGACGTGTCTCGTGAGAAAGTAAGTGAAGGCCATTTAGTCCGACTTAATTCTTGAGAGAAACCAGGTTGTGAGTTTGCATCTCAAACAGGTGTGTGTGTGAGTGTGTGTGTGTGTGTGTGTGTGTGTGTGTGTGTGTGTGTGTGTGTGTGTGTGTGTGTGGTGATGATGTCAATGAAAGGGTGAGTGAAGGTCACGGTGTCGATAGAGATGTTTGGTGTTTGTTATTCCAGCTCCGACTCTTGCATTGAATCCATTGAACTGAGATGAACGAGATATTTATTGTATTGTCTTTATTTGGATGAGATTCTCAGCTTTTGTTCCGTGAGAATTGTCTCTTGTAGGAGCTAAACATGAAAGTATAAATAGTCCACAATTAGTAGGATAAATAAATAGTCCACCAATAGTAAAAAAAAAAAAAAATGGCCACCATTAGTCAAATAAAAAATATGTCGACCATTAGTAACACCATAAATAGTCCACCATTATTAAAATAAATAAGCATTCCACCATAAGTAAAAAATAAAATAACAATAGTCCACCATTAGTAAAAAAAAAATTGTCCACCATTGGTAAAAAAAATAAAAAAAAATAGTCCACCATTAGTAAAATAAATAAGTAGTCCACCATTAGTCAAAACATAAATAGTCCACCATTATTCAAAACATAAATAGTCCACCATTAGTAAAATAAACAAGTAGTCCACCATTAGTAAACAATAATTAGTCCACCATTAGTAAAACAAATAGGTAGTCCACCATTAGTTAAAACATAAATAGTCCACCATTAGTAAAAAAAAAAAAAAAGTAGTCCACCATTAGTCAAAACATAAATAGTCCACCATTAGTAAAATAAACAAGTATTCCACCACTAGAAAGAAAAAAAAATAGTCCACCATTAGTAAAATAAACAAGTATTCCACCATTAGAAAGAAAAAAAATAGTCCACCATTAGTAAAAAAAAAAAAAAAAAGTAGTCCACCATTAGTCAAAACATAAATAGTCCACCATTAGTAAAATAAACAAGTATTCCACCACTAGAAAGAAAAACAGGAGCTAAACATGAAAGTACAAATAGTCCACAGTTAGTAGGATAAATAAATAGTCCACCAATAGTAAAAAAAAAAAAAAATGGCCACCATTAGTAAAATAAAAAATATGTCGACCATTAGTAACACCATAAATAGTCCACCATTATTAAAATAAATAAGCATTCCACCATAAGTAAAAAATAAAATAACAATAGTCCACCATTAGTAAAAAAAAATTGTCCACCATTGGTAAAAAGAAAAAAAAAAAAATAGTCCACCATTAGTAAAATAAATAAATAGTCCACCATTAGTCAAAACATAAATAGTCCACCATTATTCAAAACATAAATAGTCCACCATTAGTAAAATAAACAAGTAGTCCACCATTAGTAAAAAATAATTAGTCCACCATTAGTAAAACAAATAGGTAGTCCACCATTAGTTAAAACATAAATAGTCCACCATTAGTAAAAAAAAAAAAAAAAGTAGTCCACCATTAGTCAAAACATAAATAGTCCACCATTAGTAAAACAAATAGGTAGTCCACCATTAGTTAAAACATAAATAGTCCACCATTAGTAAAAAAAAAGTAAAAAAAAGTAGTCAACCATTAGTCAAAACATAAATAGTCCGCCATTAGTAAAAAATAAAAAAAAATTAGTCCACCATTAGTCAAAACATAACTAGTCCACCATTAGTAAAATAAATAAGTAGTCCACCATTAGTCAAAACATAAATAGTCCACCATTATTCAAAACATAAATAGTCCACCATTAGTAAAATAAACAAGTAGTCCACCATTAGTAAAAAATAATTAGTCCACCATTAGTAAAACAAATAGGTAGTCCACCATTAGTTAAAACATAAATAGTCCACCATTAGTAAACAAACAAAAAAAAGTAGTCCACCATTAGTCAAAATATAAATAGTCCACCATTAGTAAAACAAATAGGTAGTCCACCATTAGTTTAAACATAAATAGTCCAACATTAGTAAAGAAAAAAAAAGTAGTCAACCATTAGTCAAAACATAAATAGTCCACCATTAGTAAAATAAACAAGTATTCCACCACTAGAAAGAAAAAAAAATAGTCCACCATTAGTAAAATAAACAAGTATTCCACCATTAGAAAGAAAAAAAAGTCCACCATTAGTAAAAAAAAAAAAAAAAAAGTAGTCCACCATTAGTCAAAACATAAATAGTCCACCATTAGTAAAATAAACAAGTATTCCACCACTAGAAAGAAAAACAGGAGCTAAACATGAAAGTACAAATAGTCCACAGTTAGTAGGATAAATAAATAGTCCACCAATAGTAAAAAAAAAAAAAAATGGCCACCATTAGTAAAATAAAAAATATGTCGACCATTAGTAACACCATAAATAGTCCACCATTATTAAAATAAATAAGCATTCCACCATAAGTAAAAAATAAAATAACAATAGTCCACCATTAGTAAAAAAAAATTGTCCACCATTGGTAAAAAGAAAAAAAAAAAATAGTCCACCATTAGTAAAATAAATAAATAGTCCACCATTATTCAAAACATAAATAGTCCACCATTAGTAAAATAAACAAGTAGTCCACCATTAGTAAAAAATAATTAGTCCACCATTAGTAAAACAAATAGGTAGTCCACCATTAGTTAAAACATAAATAGTCCACCATTAGTAAAAAAAAAAAAAAAAGTAGTCCACCATTAGTCAAAACATAAATAGTCCACCATTAGTAAAACAAATAGGTAGTCCACCATTAGTTAAAACATAAATAGTCCACCATTAGTAAAATAAACAAGTATTCCACCACTAGAAAGAAAAACAAAAAAAAAACATTTTTTCTTTGGTCCTTTTTTATCTTCTGGAGAAAACTGCTCCAGGAGATTCTGGCTCTCAGACGTGTAACAAATCCTCCAGAACCTTGAGTACTGCACTCATGAATGGACGGGCTTTTCCTTTTTCCTTTTTTTACTGCCATCAGGCACCGACTAACTCTGTCTTTCAAAAGCCAACCTTCGCTCTTCCCTGCGAAGGCCTGGTGACGACGGAGGCAGACTTGGGTTATATTTCCGCTGCAAGGACCTGCAGTCGAGGGTCTTTCCAACCTTGTCTTGCCTGGACGAGTCCATTCACTCACTACTGCCCTCTCTTTGTGGCTTTATTTATAGACTTTGAGTCCAAGCGCAGTCTTGTGTAAACGTACCATCTTCCTCTATTTCACCGTCGGCCCTTCTTCGTCTCCGTCGCTTCGACCCTAATCCTCTGTAATAGACTACTGTGTACGTTTCTTTAAAGAAAATAAAAACAACCTCTGAAAGTGAGTAACTGTTCCAACCCTGCAGCCATGGAGTCTAATTGGGCTTTTGTTTCATGTTCGCTGACATACATGCGCAACGTTTCTTCCTTCTGACGCACAAACTTGACGTCTGTGTGTGTTTTTGTTAAAGAACACACAGTGTATGTTCTCGCTGAATGCCGGAAATGCAAATGGAGTCCCGCACCGCCACATAAATAATGAAGATCTGTTGGTTTTTCTCCACGATCTGTATCCAGCTCTGCTGGAGGGAGACGTCATACCTGCAGGGCTGAGGAAGCTCTAATGAGCAGCGAGGCTGAAGTGGGTTTTTAAACATATGGTCGTAATCATGACTTGCTCCGTGCCTGGTGGTTTCAACCAAATCTGGCCTCGTCTCTCTTTATTCTAGCTTCTTCAGTAGGAAAGGAAGGATGGAATATCGTTCTAGAATACACTTTAATGCTGTATACATGTTTTTTTTTCAAGCCAAGCTCAAGATGTATATTACATCAGAATATTGAATAGTGGGTGTTTTATTGAAATGTTGTAGTTTTTAACTATTTAATTAGTGTTATATTCAATCATTAAATTCAATCATTTCTAAATTAACAGGTTGATCTTTTTTTCCCCAATATTTTCGAAATGAATGAATAATTATCAACATTTCCATGATTTAAAAAAATAAATGTTTTCGTTCCACGAGAAGATACTGTTGATTTGAACGTCGTCACATGATCGTCGTCCTGAAGCATGATTGGCTGAAAGCTCTTTTTGGCTCAAAGCTCTTGTTTGCACTTTAATGCCAACATTTTTATATTGAATTTAAAAGGCTATGACTTGAAAAAATCTTACATTTTTTACCTCTTTGTTTAAATCAATGCAATTTGAATACTAGACTATACGTTTTAAAAAAAGAAAAATAACATTTTCAACTTTAATAAAATAATTTAAACTATAATCAAACAATTTTCAACTATAATCAAAGAATGTTTTTAACTATAATCAAACAATTTTAACTACAATCAAACATTTTTTAATTATTATCAAAAAAATTCAACTATTATCACAAACAATTCAACTATAATCAAAAACATTTCAACTATAATAAAACAATTTTAAACTATAATCAAAAACATTTCAACTATAATAAAACAATTTTAAACTATAATCAAACAGTTTTTCATATCTTGAAGATGAGCGATTTGTGTATCATCGTATCATCAGGTAATTTTTAGTTTATATCATCGTATCGTCCAGGGTTTTCTGTGAATCGCATCGTATCATATCGCTGCTAGTGTAAAAGCGGCCTTAGCCTTGGAGATAAATATCCCTAATATATATATATATATATATATATATATATATGTATACAAATGTTTTTTACTTGTAAAGCGCTTTGGCTAATGCCTATTTTCTGGCACATCTAAACTTTACTCTTACTGGTTTGTGTTGTGGAAAGAAAGGTAACCTTTACCAGGATAGAAGCAAGGACCACCTGACACCACGGACTGGAACCAGGAACATTTAGTAGCAGCTGCAGGGGGCGCTGATGGCAGATTGGCTCTGTCAATAATCTTTCATGGGAAAGACACAAAATAAATACATACACATATATATATATATATATATATATATATATATATATATATATGGTATTCATTTAAGGTAAGGTAAAACTTTATTGATCCCTCAGGAGGTCTCCTTCGGGAAATTGTTTTTTCCAATAGCCACAGAAAATACAGCAATTTTTCATAAAAATAAATCAAAATAAAATAAGAACAAGAACAAAGAGAAATAAAGAGAAGACGATACAATCTAAGATAAAGAACATGGATCAAAGAAA
The DNA here is from genome assembly GCF_982586985.1 of Callionymus lyra. NCBI lineage: Eukaryota > Metazoa > Chordata > Actinopteri > Syngnathiformes > Callionymidae > Callionymus > Callionymus lyra. Next base: position 9,497,710 of record NC_141820.1, on the reverse strand, counting down.
AACAACAAAGACAAAGGAAAGAAAGACTAACATAGAATAGAACATCCAGATACTCTCACTCCACTCCTGCCCCCAAACTCAGAATTGTACAATTTAATAGCCCGAGGGATGAATGAGTCCTTGAGTCTATTAGTGTTCCACCTGGGAAGGAGCATTCGTGCACTCATTCTGCTTCTCTGCTCACTGATGACAGTGTTCAGAGGATGACTGTCATCATCATGATGGACAACAGTTTGTTCAGATGAACAGATGTTGTGAAACAATCAGGGCGTGAAACCGAAGGAAAAACGATGATATAAAAAAAAACACCTTCGTAAGTTGCACCTGAACCTAGCCTTGGGGCCCCGATGCAGACCCAAAGAATCTTGTGACCCTGTCGTTCTCATCATCGCCACCTTCAGTCATCCCCAGAAACCCCAGAGCAAGCTTTCCTCAGCGGGGGAAGAAGATGGAGGAGAAGAGAAGAGAAGACCTTCTCTCTCTGAAGAGCTGCTGCTTTTATAGTCCGGGCTAGTCGAGGCATTTAACATTTTATAGCAGTAATGCATGGTTTTCTCCAGGGCTAAGAGTCACGCCTCTGGTTTATTCATTAGACTAGCTCTGCTGGAAGAATACTCTGATTTTAGACCAGGGGGTGACTGAGTCCACTAAGATAATATTCCAGGCTTAGTTTTTCTTCTTATTTTTCCTGCACTAATTCTTCCACAAACATATTTTCTCCGCTCACTTCCGTTTTCTTCTCACCTGTTTGTTCGACGCTCTAAAGGGTTTCCTTGTTAGGTTAGCGGAGGATTGCAAAAGTGCATCACTTTAATATCTGCCTAGATGCCCATTAGTCCAGGGACTCGGCACCACTGATGGGAACCAAGATCACGGTTCAGACAACACCGGCTCCGACCCGTCGCCACGTCGGGACGTGAGAAAGTTGAATTATATTCATTGTCAAGTAATACTCTGGACAATTAAAAGGTGTCGAGTCGCTGCATTTTTGTAAAAATAATTCTATTAATTCATGTCAAAAATAAATAGATAAATATGCATAAACTGTGGATTTATTTAGATCAATTAAAACAAAAGAAAGTAGATAAAATTGAACAATAAATGTAGCATTTCCATTAAAACCTGATACTAAGGGAAACTACATTTTCTGACTCAATGATTTAGAGAATATCAAACTGTTATTGTATTTAAATTGTAATATAATTCTAATTAAACCTTAATTGGGACTTTAACACTCATTGTAGACTTTTAAAATTGGAGAAAATTTAAATAAAAAAATCTCCCCTAAATTACTAAATTCAAACACATCATGAGGAATTCCGATTACACCTGAACGCACCAGTAGGGGTGATTAGATGGTGATTCAAGTGAACGTTAAACATAGATTATTGCCTTTTCAATGTATTATTATTGAATTATCTTGCAATACATGCTCTTTTTTATGTATTCTACCATGTTTTTTAAATAAATACCTAAATATATAGTTGATGTGGGCTGATTTCGAAAAGTTATAACAATATAAGGAAATATATTTAACAATAAACATAGTCTGTTATTTATTTATAAACCCAGTGCTAAGGCAAACTAAATCATCCGATTTTAGTTAAGTTACCACTTAATATCAAAGTATATCAAATTGTTTTTGTATATTGCCTGTCTTTTCTAATTTAATCCTTAATTGGGACTTTTAACACTTGAAGTAGCACTTTTAAATTATATATATAAGAAAACTGCCCCTATAATCTGACTTATTTCTTCATTCAAACACCTGAACACACCATTTGGGTGTTTAATGGTGATGCAAGTGAACATAGAGATGGATTGTTGTATCTTTTCAATGTATTTTGATATACTTATTTGTAATTTGTGCAATATATGTTATTTTTCATGTAAATTCTGTATGAATAGTTCTATAATTTGTGCTGGTTCTGTTGAAAGTTTCATCTCATGTATACAGAAGGACAACCTGGTGTGTCTACTTTTGCAAGAGTCGCTACAGTCTCTGAGCTCATCGTGACTAGTATACTTTGAGATGGGGCTCCACGGGTGGTCTGTGCTCTACTTGCACCCACACTCGCTGCAGCGAGCCAGAGATCTGCTACTGTACTTCAACACTTTGGTTTGAAAATGTGCCTCAGTGATTCATCCGAAACGCTGCAAATGAATCCACTTTAACGTGTTCATTTTGACAGTCCTTTATGAACGTACATGTTCTCTCCAGTCGCCTCCTAATCCAGGTCAGACTCCAGATGTCAAAAGGAAGTAGAAAGACATGTTTTTAAAACGTTACCAAACCTCCTTTCAGTCGAACGAATACAAGACGTTACATAATTCCTTTTTACATAAAAAACCTCTAGTTTATTGACTTTTCTTATTCAATCAACTGTTGAAATGGTATTTGTGTAAGTAAGTAAGTAAGTAATATTTATTTATATAGCGCTTTTCGAGACCAGGGTCACAAAGCGCTTAAACAATCAAAACAATACTCAAAAAAGTACATACTTTAAAGATCAAGATAATACTGAGAAGTGTGTAGTCCTTCAATCGATTACATTGACTCACTTATAACACGCTCACGTCTATTGTCTCACTGACGGATTTGTTTTTCCGCACCACAGAAGATTTTCTGTATGAAATATTTGAGTATTTGTGTGTGTGTGTGTGCGTGGGTAGTGTGTTCATGAGCTTTATAATCATTCTCAAGCTAATTATAGCTAACGTTTGGACTCCGAAGGGGGTGTGCATCAGAGAGGCTCATGGGAAACTGATAAGGTGTAAAAAAAAAACTTCATTTTAAGTTGAGAAAGAAGGAAAAATCTGTGGGTTTTGTTTTCCGACGGAAACGCCGGGATAGGATAAAAAAAAAAAAAGCCGGTAACGCATTAGCGCACATTGCATCAGACATCACAGATGCACACACTTAATACAGACATATGTTTGCCGCCGTGATCCAATTTAGGTCCGCAAATACCTTCGGCGTGAAAGCTGTTCTCTTGAACGACTGCAATGTATTTAACCATTTCACTGGGTTTGTGTTGCCATGGCAACGTACTGCAGACCCGAGAGCGGGATGTTGAGAGGAGAGGGAGAAAAAAAAAACAAAAAAAAAAAAAAAAACATTTCCTCGGTGACAAGTGAAGGCATGCAGAGACATTGAATTCAGGCCGAAATGCGTTGTCATGTTTGCCCGGAAAATCAAAGGGAGCGTGGATCAGATCAGGAGTTCTGATCCGTATCACGACGGATGATGAAACGGCTCGTAAGGAAAACCGAGTGGGTTTTTCGATTGACGTGACCCTTTTTTTCGTGATTATTAAAGCGACCGACTCATTAACTCGCACACAAATACACCATTTCCCATTAGCGACGGCGGCCGTGAATCGGCGTCGTTGTGTGCAGGAATGTACATGAAAAGAGAAACAGTCACACTCTCCGTGGATGTGAGGAGACCTGAGCCTGGTTCCTGCTGAATCCTTCCCTCCGTTGAATCTGCCCACGCGCTGCCTTCCACCCACACGGCAGCAGCAGCAGCAGCAGCAGTGATGGAACTTCTCCACATCCTTCCATGTATCACTCTTTCTCTTCTTCTTCTTCTTTGATTCATAGCCTTCTCTTTCTGACACGCCTCCCGCTAAAAAAATGTCCGTCTCTCTTCATCTTAACTTGTCATGTTCGGATTCAGTTTTTTTTTTTTTCCTTCTCCACGTCTACACACGTGCGATCTCGTCGCTGCCAGACGGGATTTTAAAGAAGCGTTTAAAGGATTGCGAAAGCGAGCATCCGTGTATCAAGCAGCCATGAGTGTGACGGTGCGCAAACATGTCGACTTATAGCTCGATTAACTGACGGTTTGTCAGACGGAACGACAAATGGTTCTTACTTATGTAGCGCTTCACGCTAATGCCCTTTTTTTCCATCCGGCCTGTCTAAGCCCTACACTTCCTGGTTTGTATTTCCACCAGCTAAGTACGTTGATGTACAAAAAAAAAAATAGAGGAACAGGAAAGGTAATCTTTACCAGGATAGAAGTAAGGACCACCTGACACCACGGACTGGAACCAGGAAAATAAAGTAGGAGCAGCCAGACTGGTTCAAGCTCGGTGTCAATAACCTTTCATAGGAAAGACACGAAAGGAAAACTGGCAAAAATAAAAGTGAATAGAAAACAGATCACTACAATTTTCCCCTTTTTCACTGGCTGGTCTTAGCCCTGTTCTTCTCGACCTGACTCTACCCGGCTTGTGTTGTGATTCCACCAGCACAGTACTTAGATAAACAAATACAAAATAAAGTAACAGATAAGTAAGTAATTTATATTTGTAGAGTGCTTTTTCAGACCAGGGTCACAAAGCGCTTAAACAATCAAAACAATACTCAATAAAATATATACTTAAAAGGTTAAGATAACACCGAGAACAACGCAGAAGTTCCAGAAAATAAAGGAAAAGCCTGCACGAATAAAAATGTCTTAAGATGTTTCTTAAATGAGTCAGTAGTCTCCATCAAGCGCAAAGAGAGAGGAAGATTGTTCCAAAACTTACGAAAGGGTCATCTTTACCAGGATAAAATCAAGGACCAACTGACACCACGGACTGGAACCATTGAAATTGTATAGCAGCTCGACTCGCCTCTACCCGGTTTGTGTTGTGTTTCCACCAACCCGGGTCGTCTATATATTGCAGAACAAGGAAAGCCAAGTTTATCATTATAGGAGCAAGGGCATTCTGACACCACGGACTGGAACCAGGTAGCTTTAATTGCAGCTGCAGGGGTGCTGATGGGTTTCGATTGGTTCCAGCTCAGTGTCAATGACCTTTGATTGGAAAGACAGACAGATAGCAACACAAAAAAGAAAAGTGAATGCAAATCACGACAATTACCCCTTTTTCACCGACTTGTTTAAGCCCCGTTGACCCGACTCTACCCAGGTTGTGTTTCGTTTTCACCGGCATACTATTTTAGTACCTGCTCTGGTCTGATACCGAACGAGTCTAGTCGGCACTAGTCGACTGTCTTCCCGGCCACTGATTGGTCAGACAGTAACTCACAAAAACAAAAATAAATTCTCAATGATTTTACAACAAGACTATGGTACAGTTTGTTGGTCCAAAAGGTTTAATTGTGGTCCGTGGACAAAGTTAGCTTTATTTTTTTCATTGTCGCTAAGTTTCATGGACATTCAAGCACACAATACCACACTGATGGGAGTAGGCCGCAATGCGCCCCTCACCATCCGCAACAATAAGTGTTAAGTGTCACATGGACACAATCATTTCCAGAGCTAGGATTGAACCTGTGCCTTTTATTTTGCTTAAAAAAAAACAAAGATCGGATTATTGCCAGTATCGTAACACAGGATTAGGAATTTCAAGTTTTCAAAGTTTCAAATTTCAAAAGTGACTCTTACATCTTGTCCTGATTGATGTTATGGCTTTAATAAAAGATGTGCATACAAGTCGTGAAATATTTGAAGTGTACATTGTTACCAATTCAGAACTACAAATTTGTAAACGAGGAATAAGAAAGAAAATATATAATAAAGAAGAGTTTTTAAAATGAGCGACTAGTATATACAAAGGTTTATATGTGGTTTCATCACTTGATATCTTACCAGGAAGAGTAATGTGACCCTCTTTTCTTATGCACTTCAAAGTCATTTGAAGCTGGAGATAACCAGTGGACAGGATATTGAAACCTAATTCAATTCATATTTGAAAAGGATGATGTATTAGGTCGTGTCATAATACAAGCTGGGATGTTTTACAGAGGAAACAGGTGAAAATATATAGATATTTTTGATTTAAAACTGAAACAAGCCAAAGAAATTTGCATAAACATGAGGACATTATAGTTTTATCATGATAAATAATACATCTGTTTATCACCACGACAAGAAAAGGGAAGCAATAAAACAAACGACAGGTATTATTGGAAAGATAAAGCACGTTGATAATGAAACGTAATGGAATGAAAAGTCATTAGAAAGACGAGGGTCCATTGAAAGTGTTATCCAAACCGCTAGTTAATATTGCACAGGCGTGATGGCTGCACCCCAATAAGACGCTGTGAATTGTTGTATTATTCAACAAATCCATTTGTGCGCCCGAGTTATAGCATCCTCTTCAGGGGCAGGTGAACGAGGAGCACTTTTATGCGATCGTAACTGATAGAGGTGCCTCATCAAAGGCCCTCGAGCTTCGCCAACTCCCCTGAGGAATGGCTATTCTCTATCAATCACATCAAACGCTTGAAAGAAAAAAAAAAAAGCCCCCGGAGTCGCTCCGCTTTGGCCGCCCTCCATCATCCTCGCAACTGACCACTGCTGCTTTGTGTTCCAGCTATAGCCGGATTCTATCTGTTTTATATTTTTGTCCAGGCAGGATTTATGCACTGACCCAGCTATGTGTGGACGGATCACTTGCTCGGAAATGTAGCATTTTTTTTAGGTAGCTAACAAGCCTCGCTCAAATACATTTTTAAAGTCTTCTCACGTTTAAAAACTTTTTTCCAACACACACAAAAACGTACAAAGATATAAACTGAAGCATCAAATGATTGATGAACATGATTAATATTTACACTGTATAAGAAACACACTTGACATAATATAGCATATCATTAACTTAAATGATCACATGACATATATAACATTCATATACCATCATCTAATAATCATATTAAACAAACAAGGCTCACATGACACCAATAAATAATCACATGACACACATAAATGAACATGTTTAATCACATACATGATGACATTACATACATAATGTTCATATGACATTAGTAAAGGTTTATGTTTCACAAATAATAATCACATAAATGATAACATTACATAGATAATGTTCTCATGACATTAATAAAGGTTCATGTTACACACATAATAATCACATAAATTATGACATCACATAAATAATGTTCATAAAATCAACATAATAATAAAATACATGATAACATGACATAGATAATGTTCATATGACATTAATAAAGGTTCACGTTACACAAATAATAATCACTTAAATGATGACATGACATACATAATGTTCACATGATTTCAATTAATGACCACTTGACACACTTAACGCACACATGAGACCAATAAATGACCACGTTTAATCGTATAAATGATAACATGACATACATAATGTTCGTATGAGATTAATAAAGGATCACGTTACACAAATAAAAACCACATAAATGAAGACATGACATACATAATGTTCATATGACATTAATAAAGGTTCACATTACACACATTATAATCACATAAGTGATGACTTCACATCCATGATGTTCATATGATTAACATAATAATAAAATAAATTATAACATGACATCCATAATGTTCATGTGACATTAATAAAGGATCATGTTACACATAATAATGATATAAATGATGACATGACATACATTATTAGTTAAATCACATAAATAATGACATGACACATATAATGTTCATTTGACATACTGTAAATGTATTATCACTTGACACACTTAACGCTCACATGACACCCATAAATGACCACATATAATCCCATAAATGATGACATAACATACATAATGTTAATTTGACATACATTAATTATCACTTGACACACCTAACGCTCACATGACACCCATAAATGACCACGTATAATCCCATAAATGATGACATAACATACATAATGTTCATTTGAGATACATTTATAATGACTAGACACACTTAACGCTCATGTGAAACTCATTAATGACCACATATAATCCCATAAATGAGAACATGACATACATAATGTTCATTTGACATAAATGTATTATCACTTGACACACTTAACGCTCACATGGCACCCATAAATGACCACGTATAATCCCATAAATGATGACATGACACACATAATGTTCATTTGACATACATTTATTATCACTTGACACACCTAACGCTCACATGACACCCATAAATGACCACATATAATCCCATAAATGATGACATGACACACATAATGTTAATTTGACATACATTTATTATCAATTGACCCACTTAACGCTCACATGACACCCATAAATGACCACATATAATCCCATAAATGATGACATGACACACATAATGTTAATTTGACATACATTTATTATCAATTGACCCACTTAACGCTCACATGACACCCATAAATGACCACGTATAATCCCATAAATGAGAACATGACATACATAATGTTCATTTGACATACATTTATTATCACTTGGCAGACTTAACGCTCACATTACACCCATAAATGACCAAGTATAATCCCATAAATGATGACATGACATACATAATGTTAATTTGACATACATTTATTATCACTTGACACACCTAACGCTCACATGACACCCATAAATGACCACATATAATCCCATAAATGATGACATGACACACATAATGTTAATTTGACATACATTTATTATCAATTGACCCACTTAACGCTCACATGACACCCATAAATGACCACGTATAATCCCATAAATGAGAACATGACATACATAATGTTCATTTGACATACATTTATTATCACTTGGCAGACTTAACGCTCACATGACACCCATAAATGACCACATATAATCCCATAAATGATGACATGACACACATAATGTTAATTTGACATACATTTATTATCAATTGACCCACTTAACGCTCACATGACACCCATAAATGACCACATATAATCCCATAAATGATGACATGACACACATAATGTTAATTTGACATACATTTATTATCAATTGACCCACTTAACGCTCACATGACACCCATAAATGACCACGTATAATCCCATAAATGAGAACATGACATACATAATGTTCATTTGACATACATTTATTATCACTTGGCAGACTTAACGCTCACATTACACCCATAAATGACCAAGTATAATCCCATAAATGATGACATGACATACATAATGTTCATTTGACATACATTTATTATCACTTGACACACCTAACGCTCACATGACACCCATAAATGACCACATATAATCCCATAAATGATGACATGACACACATAATGTTAATTTGACATACATTTATTATCAATTGACCCACTTAACGCTCACATGACACCCATAAATGACCACATATAATCCCATAAAAGATGACATGACCTACATAAAGCTCGCATGAACATAATAATCAAATTTCATAACATCTTCAAGGACATACAGGAAGAACGTTTTCAAGTATTTGTGAATGAGCTTCTACACAGTTTCACTTCCTCTCATTTGTCTTACGATCCCTTCATCTAGAGCAGCCATTGCCTGGTCCTACACACCGACCGGCGCGATGCATATGCTCGGCTCTGCAGCCTCTGGCTCTCCAGCACGTCTTTGAATAGTTGAAATCTCCAGAGGTTTTCAATGGAAAAATTCAAGAACGTGAGTGGCCTGCGGTGGAGCACTCCTGCCTTCTCCTTCCCTTTTGTCTCGTTGCCACGAAGTGCTTTGGTCTTCTCGTAGTCATGGTGGTGATGATGGTGTGGATGTGGGGTGGGGGGGGGCAATTAGACGTGCATCCCTGGGCAGTTGCTGTTAACTTCCTTCCCTCTGAATCTCTCCACGTGAGTAAACATCGCTGCTGTTCAAACAGGAACGCACATGAAAAAAAAGGTTGCGAGCACGAAAAGGAGAGCTTGGTTTATGGCCCTCAGGTCTGTTTACTTCGCTCTTGTTCTCCGCGTGACACGTTACGTGCGATGAGGTTGTTGGTTCGCGTGGAGGGGTGCGAGGCCATCAGGCATCTTGGCGTGGAGAAGGAAGGTAAGACGGAGAGAGTTGCTGTTTCGCAGAATCCAACAAGACTCGTTAAACTCTTAGTTCGGTAGATGGGAACAGAGGGAGACTTATTCTCCCTGCAGGACCTCGCCTGTGTGACGTCTTCTTTCGATGGTCGCCGTTTGCAGCGTCTTGAGTAAAGGAAACCTAGCCCTGGACGTTCTCAGGTCCACATGGCTTTATCGCACATTTTTTTTTAATCGGGATTTACGACCGTTTTTCTACTCCAACAATTCTTGTGAAAATCTGTGCAGGCAATAATGCATTTTTTTTTAATTCAATATTAGTTCAACAGGTGAAAAATATTGAAGATATCGGACAATAAATAAAGAAACTATGTAATTCATTAATGAGAATATTTCCATTTATATAGAACATTTTCAGATATAAAGTATCACAAGATGCTTTAAATGAACACTATTTAAGTTTGAACAGTGCATAAATAAATAGTAAAAATATATATAAAACAAGATAAAACAGGATGAATTTATTTAATATAATAAGACAAATTGTTAAAATATTAAGGTTAAAACACAGTTAAAAGAGCGAAAAAATAAACCATTGATGAATCCAGTCAAGAGTTAAAAGGCGACCGTCATTAAAAACAGTCTAATAAGGTGTTTTATTTAGAGATTTAAAAAGATATTCAAGTAAAGATGGTTGAAATTAGATTTAACCCTTTCTTGAAGCTGATTATCAAAGAATACTGTCCTCATCATCCCAAGATGTTTCCGTTCTTTCGAAATAGTCTGACCAAATTTTTTTTTTTTTCACTACTTTATATCATAAAAATAATTAATTATATTGCATTTAACAAGTCTGTTTCTAGCGTGAATTTTTTTTTTACTAAACCCAAATGCACTTAGTGTTATCATATACGTTTTTGTTTGTATTATTTGTCGGAAAAAAAAAAGACAATTTATCTTTAATCACAAAGCAATAACACAGACGAGTAGTTTGGTTCATTCAACAGCGTCTGACAAATATAAACAATAATCTTCACTCAGAACAATAACAGTCTTTGAAATTAGGAAATAGGTTTAACAGATAACAGAGTTATTTACTTGTGTTGTGTTGCGAGTATAAAGTTTCCGTCAAAGGCTAAAAAGTACGTTCAAATAATCATGGATACATTTGACGTTTGGTGGACTAAAACTCAAAGAGTACGACTGGCACAACATACAGTATGTAACAGAAATAAAACAAAATAAAAAATATAGCTTGAAATAAAAGTACAAGATGAAACCAACTCAAAACAGGATACCAAAAAAACACACAATCGTGGCCTTTATTTTCGCTTGAATCCAAAATTATTTTTGTTTTTGACTTGGTCTGTCTTGGCCTCGGCGCTTTAGTTGATTATCTAAATATAAGACAGCTTGTCTGATTGGCTCTACCTTTAAAAATATTGTTTCTATGACCGTGTCCTGTCAATAAAAATATAGGTGTACTTATAGTAACAGATTAAAATACAAAAGTCAAAGCACAACGGACAAAATGTCTTATTGTTGAACTTCATCCTGTCCAAAAATATCTTTATTTACCAAAAAAACAAAAAAGAGTGTTGGATTATCCATAACACGGCTTCCGAAGCTCTCAATGATTGTCACAACACGTGTGTATCGGCCATTTGTAGATGATAGATTAGCAGCAGGTTATTTATTTGAGTGGACATCTTTAGGATTTCATACTAGATCGTATCAGTTCTCCAGCAGCAGCAGCCGACCTTGTCAGAAACAACGTCTTACAAACTTTTTTTCTCTCACTTGACTCCCTCCTGTAAATCCTCCCAAACAACAGCTGGAATCGAACAACGGCGGCTGATTTATTTATGAGGTTGGGTTTAATATCTGCTCGAGGCCAGTTTTAAGGCACATCTCATCTCAAGTCCTGCGTTATTGGCAGCATTTGGTACATTTTCATTAATATTTCATTTTGATCGGAAAGTTGGGAAAGAAAGAGGGGAATAAAAAGTTCTTGGACTAACTCAAAAAAATAATGTTGTAATAATAAATGATTGTTCACATACTGCAAGTCTGTTTTGGTCAAATGTTGAGGTTTGTCACCACGTGTAATCAATCCTGGAAGTGGCAGTCATTACTTTAAAGGGCAAGTAGATATTGATTTAAGTAAATATTAAATAGATGTTTGACTCTATTGTTCTAATCAGTGTGTGTGTGTTTGTACAAAACTCTATTTTCACTGAAATATTGACATTAGAAAATGATCCTAAGCCCCGCCCACTGAAAACACTTTGATTTCTGGAGAATAAATCTTTTTTACCATAACCACGCCCACTCTGATCCCTGAAGTCTCCACCTCCAAGTGACCCGTTGTATAAACAAAGCGGGAGAGATTACAGCTGGCTGGAGGAGGAGTGAAGCCATTATTACGTCATAATGGACTCCGCTCTCGTAACCTCTCGTTCGCCCAGATTTTCAGGCGAACTTTATAAAGTAATACGTTGAAAACGTGGTCATGATGAGGGACCTACTGCCTCTTAGATCGGAAGATTCAACATTTGAAACATTTGGGAGTGAGTCAGGAGAGTAATTGACAAATACTCAGATTAATTTGTCGATTGAGTTGATGGTTGCAAGGTCGCAGAAAAACACGTTAGGTTTTCCTCACACGGTGGTTAATGACGTAATTTAGAATCAAGAAACAGCTGAAGAGGTATCATGATACAAGGTATTCATTTTGAAAGGCCACTAGATGTCACTGTAAGTTTGAAAAATATGATGCCAGGTTTGATTGAATTAGTAGATCAGAGTCAAAGATTATGAAACCATCAAGTGGTCTTTCAAAATGAAGACACTGTATCATGATACCTTGGCAGCTGTTTCATGAAGCCTCTTCGAGACAGTAACCATTTGATTTGTCACCAGTGCTGTGTCTCATATCGCACACTTCTCTAAGTGCACTGCTTTATATTAAACTGTAAGACAGAGCACTTACTTGCGCAGTACGCACATTTTGACAGGGTAGTACTGTCTCAAATCAAACTCTGCTGCTACACACTTACAGGAAATGACTCGACAGCTTCTTCTTCTACTACTTTTTAACACTGATTGAAACCGGAGGTTGAAACACTAGCTTCGACACTTGACCACACTTTTCTCCAATTGAAACAAGTTATTAAGTTGTGTTTCATTGTGTTATTGCTGTTGTTGAGTTGTTTTGTGGTCAAATAAGTGCATTTATGTGTCGTCAGTGACGTGGCTTCCGTCGTCTACGTCACTAAGATGGCGGGCGTTGAGGGTGGAAAGTGTCCATCGTTCCACACTTTCTGGCCATTTGAGTGCCCATTGCGCACTACATTTTCGCACACTGCCAATGGGACGCACTTGTTCACTCAAAATATTAAGTGCGAGTGCAGAAGTGATTTGTGACCCAGCACAGTACTGTATTATTAAACACTCAACAATGGTTACAGTAGTAGGAGACTGAAGGGCAGAGAGAAAACATGGCGTCCTCTAGTCGGATTCAAAGAGACCCTCTTGGCCTCTTAATCCCACTCTGCTGCCAACACAGTCCATTTAGACCGGAAGTGAAATCTGCAACATGGTACAACTTTTCCATGATCATGAAACATGAATTCCAAACTATTTTTAAATACTTAACTTTGGTTAAAAAGTCTTCTTGAGCCCCTGAACTTATTTCGCTTCTGGAAATGGCATTTAAAAATCTGATTAATAATGGCAGCGGAAATTCAGCCAAAATTGCTGCGAGGATCAGGAAAAGTGCCGATATCCCAGCCTCCCAAATGGAACAGCTGAACCGAAAATGCTAGATCTGTCTCCAAGACTTTTCCTAAGAAACAATTGCGAGAGGAAGTGGCGCCATTTTTCATCCCGTGTTGTGTTTACATACCAGCAGAAGTACCTTTGAAGGGATTAAAATCGCTAAGGATGTGCTTCGGCTGGTCCGGGAAGCTGCTAGCAGGCAGAATGTGCAGGGATTTATGCATTTTTGATGCGGCATGGGGAGGAGTGGAACTCTGAAAAGGCTGCATGACCTACTTAGAGAGCCGTGGAATTCAGACAACTCGTCATGTCACAAAAAGAGAAAAAAAACCTTTCTCTCTACATGTGCGTCAAAGGGATATATGGGAAGTGTGCGTCTCTTTCCTGCCGGTGGGTTGTGCGACTACTCGTTCACACTTTAAATCTAGCCCAGACTTTTGGGTGCTGCTGGGGGTTTATTTTTAAGGATCTCACTTTGGTTTTTATTTAAGAGCCGCTTTAAAGAAAAGCCTTCCAACAATCTCAGTCCACTTGGATTCAATTTGGTCACTTTAATTTTAAAGTGATAGTTCACCCAAAATACTTATTTTCTACCTACCATATTGTCGATTTAAGGTTGGGATTATTTTCAGAGTAATTCATTCCTTCCAAGGGTTAATAGCAAAATAGTTTGTTCATTTTAATGTAGCGACTGGAGCTCAGCTGTCTTCGTCTTCATCTTCGTCCAAAAAGACACTTAAAAACATCCAAATACCTCCATATATTGCTCGTCTGTAACGTCCATCTTGTATTGAACCTCGACATTAGGAATTCTTCCGGAAAGACTTAAATAAGTCTGTTTTTTAAGCTTGTTTTTAGTGGATGTTGCCAAGCTAGCTGCTAGGCTAGGTGCTAGGCCAACATCCTCCACAAACAGGAAGTACTTCAAGTGAATATTGCAGGAACTTCCAGTGTAGACATTTGATTGTGTCCGCTCTTGAAGTGCTAACGATATTTATTCTACTATCTAAGTATTTGGATGTTTGCAAATACCTCCATACTGCTCATCTTAAACATCTATCTTGTATTGAAGCCTCGACAAGAGGAATTGTTCAAGAAAAACTAAAACAAGTCTACATTTTAAGTTTCTTTGTAGCAGAAGTTTAAAGAACCAACGTCCCACACAGACAGGATGTTGGTCTAGCAGCGTCCGCTAAAAACAATCTTAAAATATTGACTTCTTTCAGGAACAATTCTCCTCATGTCGAGGCTTTAATACAAGACGTTACAGACGAGCAGTATGGAGGTATTTGAATGTTTTTAAGTGTCTTTTTGGACGAAGATGAAGACGAAGACAACTGAGCTCCAGTCGCTACATTAAAATGAACAAACATTTTCGTCTATAACTCTAAAAAGAAACAGATTACTCTGAAAATAATCCTAACCCTTAGTTACATGAGGGTGTGTAGAAAGTGAGTGAAGTTTTGGGTGAACTAACCCTTGTTTTTGGTCATTCATCAACCCCCCGATTTTCGATATGATCAAAAGAAATCCACTTTTCTTCGTGAAGTGTCGAAATCATAATTGTTCCTTTTGTAGCCTCTCTCTTCCGTCCATCACCTCCTCTCTCCCTCTCTTTTTCTCCGTCGCCATGGCAACACACTGTTAGACGTCAGCTCCTCCGGCGGCGACGGTATTGTCCGATCGCTCCGGCTGTCACATTCCTACAGTGTTGTTGAGAGAGAGAGAGAGAGAGAGAGAGAGAGAGAGGGAGACATTTTCCAAGTCACTTCAAAAAAAAAAAACAGGGACAGTCAATAAGCGATTCATTACGACAAGCACTTATGGTCAATACCTCTAAATGGAGTGTTTGGCTGGGATTCGGGGGGCCCTCGGTGAGACAAAAGCTCCGGCGGCCGGGCCTGGAAGGTGCGCCGAGTGTGAAGTGTTTCCTGATTGATGATTGTTTATGGACGTGGCTGGCGAAGGCTTGTCAGTCGGGCGTTGGCGCTGCTGAATGATGGAGCTCCGGGTACAGGACGCACGTGATTCCAACATGGAACGCCTGATTGTCAACCCAGATAGGGTCATAAATTATTCCTCAACTTCTCTGAATATTTAGCGCCGCGATGTGTCGGCGAACGAAGAATGCAAGACGTTTATCACCGTTGTTAAAATTCTGACAACATAAATATTTATTAAATCGTCTGCATTATTCAGCCTCTGAATAGAGATGATTATGAGGTGTCGGTAGAAGAGCGCCGTCAAGAGGGGTCCTGTCACACGAGGGGCCGAAATCTTTTAGCATCTTCCTTATCTTATCTTAGGCACTGGTGACTTTATAGATCAACATGGAATTAATTGACTTTGATTAGGAGACAACTGTCCATTTAAAATAACTTGATATGACAGATTTAGTTCGACAAATACGACTCGGATAAATGGTGTGTGTTCATCGCTGCATGTTTATGATTGACAGTTACCTTTGTAGAAATAATTAATTAAAAAAAACTACACAAAAAGCTTTTAGTAATAACAATAAACACCCAACGTCTTGTGTCAACAATGTATTAATTCAATTTGTATTGAGAAATTACTTTGTTTTGGCTATATATTAATATAATTAATATTGTACAGTAAAATAGTTAGATTTTTGTATTTTTGATTAACATGAAAATATCCACTCGATCCAAAACTGAATCACTAAAAAAACTAAGAAAAAAGTTGAAATTAAGCCGCAGCTAGAGGGCAGTAATCCTTATATCCTCTGTAGCTAAAAAAAAAATATACCGTAATATTTTTTATTTATAATACTGTATCAATATTCGACAGCACTATGTCGATTTTTTTTATTTTGACTTTCTAATAATATTTAATTTTTTATATCATAGTTATTTGGTTTATAGTTCAATAAAGTTTGTTTAAAAATTATATATAATTTAATGTAAAAATAACAGCATTCACAGCATTTGTTAATTTTTGTCTTGCAATTACACTCCCGGACGCTAGATGGCAGCAATCATTACGTCCCTTACAGCTAATAGAACAATTAAATCCTGTGAAATCCCGGTGATGACTGAGGACAAGAGGATACAGTTGACTGCAGCAGCTTTTAAAGCTGATGTTTGGACATATTTTATTTGGAAAACAAATGAAAGCGGTTAGGACTTCGTCAAGAGTCATGTGGTCTGTAAATTCTACAACACCAGAGTCAAGTACTCGACAATACTACACATATATCCTTGTTACTACAGTATCACCATATATTGTATATATGTTGTCCATGTATCGTGATACGTGATCGTATCGCCAGATTCTCGCAATACACCCAACTAAAAATAATAATAATGATAACGTGATAAATCCGACATTTATTTTTGTCTATTAGTTCCCACAGTTAAAAGTCAGGGACCACATCCTGCTAACATTGTAGTGCATTTTTTCATTAAATTAATCGTTGTGTTATTTTTAGAAAAGAAAGAGGGTGTCATTGTGGCGATCAAAATTGACTGTGTCTTTACCTTGTATAAAAAATGAAATACAATGGATTTTCCGTTCTATTTTGCTGTAACTACACTGTTATTACACTCATTATTCATGACTCACTTGACTTAAGTGCATCAGGTCAGAAGAACCCGTAGTCAACAGTCAACAAGGATTGTTTCTCACACTCATTTAGATTTCAAACCGCAGCAGGGTGTTTATTCTGCCTCTTTAATTTCCATGTCACCATCAATTTACCTTCCACCGCTAATGTGCCTCCCTCCATGGTCGTATGTCAACGACTATTTAATCAATTCTCCTCTGACATAGATGATGGAGCAGGACATTCGCTTGCCACACTGTCACCTCACTCCATCTATGCTAACACGGCTAAATTGTTTTAGGCTAATTGCATTAGTCATTAATTGGGCTTTACAGGATTTTTAAAAAAGCTTTTTTTTTTTTATGGCAAAGTCAAACTTAATGATGAAAAATGCTTCGGTGCGTCAGAAGCCGTTGAACGGGCGAGAAAAATAAATATAAAAGTGAAAGAAAAACAGTGTTAATGAATTGTGAGGGAACGATCCGCAGGCGAGGGAAGAGATTTCAGAGGAAGCAGAGCAGAATTCTTGGGAGGCTGCATCGGTACTTTCTGCCATGGCAAGATTGATGTGCTCGGACAGAACAATCCCAGGGCCGTGGAGGGAACCCGAGGTGTACACACAGACACGACGCTCCTGCACTAGACTTTTCACCATTACCACGTTACAACTCTTCTTGTCTGTTTGGAAAAAAAATGCCGGGTGAACCGAGACTCCGGAGAGCAAAGTCCTCAGGGCTTGGCTGCACATATCGTGATTGGAAAAGGAAAAGAAAAAAAATCCTGGTTTGTAAATTACTCTCTAGGGTTGAGGGAGGGAACTGAATTTTTTTTTTTTTTTATGGTTTTCCGACATGAGGAAACACTCAAATGACGACACAGATGACAGAGGAGTTGATAGTAAATGACTGACTAATTGTAATATTGTCAAATTTGAATCAATCTTTTTTAACTATCTCTGTGTTTTTCCCTTTTTTCGACATCAGCTTCATTATGTATAATTTTAGAAAATCAATAATCTCTGTTCCTCATTTTATCTTAACCACTTAAATCTCTAAATTTAGGAAAATGTTGTCACAGCATAATCTGGATCTTATAATTCATGCGTTTGTGTCTTCTCGTCTGGACTATTGCAACAGTTTATTTTGGTGAATTCTGAGCCGCTCTAGTAGAAGAACTCACATTTCTCCGATCCTTCAAACTCTTCACTGGCTGCCAGTTTCTTTCAGGATCAACTTTAAAATTCTGGTTCTTACTTTCAGATCTATTCATGGTCAGACCTTCCATCACTGATCTGATCCAGACTTACACCTCAGCTCGGAGTCTACTGACTCCTTCAAGAAACATCTCAAGACACTTTTATTCATGCAGGCTTTTACTTGATTCTCTGAGACTCCTGTGTTTGTCTTGGTGTTATCTTGACCTTTTAAGTATATATTTTATTGTGTATTGTTTTGAGTGTTCAAGCGCTTTGCAAATATTACTTACTTACATGTATTGGTCACAATTTCAAATGAACAATAAAGAATGAGCAAGACAAACACACAACAAAAAACTAGGAACAAAATGTCACGCCAAAACCGGGATCAAAAACACAAAACCCAAGGAACAAAATCAGGAGCAAGAAATCAGAACACTCAGATAAAGAACAAAAGGAATGCAGCTGTAAACACAGTTTCCCACAGAAAAGAAAATTATAAAAGAGAAACTTTTACAGACATGGAGGATCAAAACCCTCTTATGTAATGTACTTCCTCAAAAGGGGAATATACAAGAAATAATTTATGAAAATCAACAGTATCTGACACCACGGACTGGAACAGAGAAGCTTAAATGGAAGCTGCACAGGTGCTGATTGCAGATCACATGTCAAGGGAAAGTTAAGTAGAGAGCAACACAAAATGCAAGTAACGAAAATGTGGCAATGGAGCTGGAGTTTTGGCTAGAATAAAAGTACACTTTTCTGGCGATCGAAAATAACTGGAAAAAATATATTCTTGTTGTGTTTGTTCTTGCTGCTTTTAATTGAGCTTAAAACAATTTTGTACCTGAGACTTGCTGTGTTTGACTGTTGGTTTCATTCACTAATTATATAAATGGATGGATTGATGGATGGATGGATGGATGGATGGATGGATGGATGGATGGATGGATGGATGGATGGATGGATGGATGGATACAGTAGATAGATGGATGGATGGATGGATGGATACAGTAGATAGATGGATGGATGGATGGATACAGTAGATAGATGGATGGATGGATGGATACAGTAGATAGATAGATGGATGGATGGATATAGTAGATGGCTAGATGGATAGATGGATAGATGGAAAGATGGATAGATGGATAGATGGATGGATGGATACAGTAGATAGATAAATGGATGGATGGATACAGTAGATGGATAGATGGATGGATAAATGGATAGATGGATGGATGGATGGATGGATGGATACGATAGATAGATAGATAAATAGATAGATAGATAGATAGATAGATAGATAGATAGATAGATACTGTAGAAAGATGGATGGATAGATACTGTAGAAAGATGGATGGATAGATAGATAGATACAGTAGAAAGATGGATGGATAGATAGATAGATACAGTAAAAAGATGGATGGATAGATAGATAGATACAGTAGAAAGATAGATGGATGGATGGATGGATAGCGGTTCTTGTTGGTACGTTTATTGATCCCATTATCAAATATATCAAATACTTTCCCTGCACCGTGAAGACAACATTATTCCTGAATAAAAGCTGGATAAAGGGCCTGGAACAACACAAGCGTCTTGTCTCTTCCTAAGAGGCTTGTTACCGGCCATCATGGTTATCTGGTGTCCATCTGAGCCTCAGACAGATTGAGTGAAATAACAAGAGCCAGACTGCAGGGAGAGAGTGACGGAGGACGAGATGGACGGAGAACAGACAGCTTGCGCAGCCCCGGCGTTCTGTCGACGTGCATTTTAAAGGGCAGTCTCTCCCGAGACAAGTGGTGGGATCCGGCTTTTTTTTTTTTCTTCTTCTTCTTCTGCTTCTTTTGTAGGTTTGCCGTCAAACTTGTTTAAGGGAACAGATTGGAAAACAGTTCCATCGCTTCTTTCGCTCTCGACTTTACAACCCTGCGCCGTCAGCGAGCGCTGGCTTCAAACAAGTCCACGGTCCGAGTCTCACCACGAGGTTCCTTGATGCTCGCCACGTTCACTTCCCTGCTTCCTCGACTCCTTATCTTTTGTTTTCAGAAGTAGCTCAACTAGGAAAGCATCATGTAGAACATTAAACATGTAAGAAAAGATAATATAATTAATTTAGTATTCACAAAACAAATACAAATATTGTTTTATATTCATCATACTTTTTCATATTACATTTTTTTTTTTAACCTAAAACACCAACCCTACCATGTCTCTGCTTCCTGCATTCTGCACGAATGCTCCTCCCATGATGCAACACTAATAGACTCAGGGACTCATCCTACTAAAACGAATCCTAAGCAGCAGTTATTAATTTAACAACTCAAGTACTGTTGAAAAGTTGTCCTGAAAACAACTTACATTCATATAATGTTGATATAAACATTGCCAGTGTCTAAGATAAGATAAGAGACAAATATGATGGATGTAGACATTAACAGCAAAACTGTCATTTGTTTGGTGAAGCAGGACAAAAACGTACATTACATTGAAATACAATATTGAATAAGACTCTTTTTCCTGCAAAAAAAATACATTTTGTCCAGCCCACGACTTGGACTGATTTTGATTTTCACAGTATTAAACCAACTTTTTGATATTTAATTCAAAAGACTACGAATTAAAACGAATTTTGAAAATTTGTCTTCATTTTTAAGTACCAAGAATATCAAACTCTATGTGTAAAAATAAAATCATCCATTAAAATATTGTTATTTCTATTATTTGAAAAGTATACTGTATATAAATCAACTTTTCAATACACAAATAGTAGGTTTATTCATATAGTAGGACTAAGAAATGTAATCATATACTTCTGATTCCGATATATTGAAATATGCAGTACTGTACACTATACACTGTACACTGTAAAATATTTGTGAAACCATGACACCACAGAAGTTGAACCACGATACGAAGAGGGTTGTCACAAGAAACACAGAGCTTACAAATATTCCTTTTTTTTGGATTTGGGGATTCATGTTATATATGTACTTAAATATGAATTCCATTTGGAACGAAAACTAAAGCGGTCAAAATTCTTGTTGGTATTTCTAGTCCGGTTGTAGAGGCTTAGTTTTGACATTAGAGTCATGACGTGGTGAAAACACCAAATCTTCTTTCGGGTTTTGACCTTTTGGACGAATTCCACGAACTCACTACTGTCTCCTAATACCGAGCATATCCCGAAAAGAAAATGGATAAAAATGACTGAAAACATGTGACACAGGTTTTGGCCGAACGGTCAATATCAATCGCCAACCACCCGACGCTTTGCACGACAATAGTGTAATTATTAAATATTGTGTGTTCAGTGAAACCCCCTTTTGTTCCGCCACACAAACGCACACACACACACTCGGCTACACAAACAGGTGCTCGGTGAGCCTCAGGTTTTTGATCCAGGGGCAGTAATTTGCCATTAGATGAGGGACAGGTGCAGCTGCTTCTGTTTGTGATGCTAACAAGGCATTTCATCATGGTTAGCTCTTGGCTGGCGCGCCCATCAGCTCGCGTTGTTGTCACGATGTCACACTCTCACACACACACACACACACACGTGTCTAGAATATGCACACACACACCAACGCAGATCTGGGAATGTAAAGTGGTTTAAACAAAGGTGCAGATCGTCTCACTGGACTCTAGTTGTGTGTTTCGTTCCTTGTTATTTCACTACAGCGTCCGTCGCTAGGTTGCCAAGGAAACGCCTTCCCCAGTGACCTTGAGCGTGTCACGGTTTAGTTAGATCCTTGTGGAGATGAAGTGGGTCATCTCCATGTCCCTAATTGACGGCCCGAGCTCCTTA
The DNA here is from genome assembly GCF_982586985.1 of Callionymus lyra. Lineage (NCBI taxonomy): Eukaryota > Metazoa > Chordata > Actinopteri > Syngnathiformes > Callionymidae > Callionymus > Callionymus lyra. The sequence continues at coordinate 9,475,611 of NC_141820.1, read as the reverse complement.
TCCTTGTGCAGGGAAACACTATGGATCGCCCTGGATAACATCTCCGGGAGGATTCCTGTCGTCACCTGTGGGGTCGTGGCCATGGGAGCGATTGGACACGTAAAGACAGATTACCGCAAATGTTTATGGAATATGATGAAATTAGATTACAATATGATTTCATAATGGATAAGTATCACAAAATAATGGGTTTATTTCAGAAATAATGTAATAATATCTTGAGATAACATTATAATATCTTGAAATAACTTGGTAATATCATGAAATAACGTGTAAATATCATGAAATAACTTGGCAATATAAAATAACGTGATAATATCTTGAAATAACGTGATTATATCATGAAATAACATTATAATATCTTGAAATAACTTGATAATATCATGGAATAACATTATAATATCTTGAAATAACTTGATAATATCATGGAATAACATTATAATATCTTGAAATAACTTGATAATATCATGGAATAACGTGATAATATCATTAAATAACGTGTTAATATCATAAAATAACGTGTTAACATCACATAATAATGTGATAATATCATGATATAACATGATAATATCATGAAATAACGTGTAAATATCATGAAATAACTTGGTAATATCATGAAATAACGTGATAATATCATTAAATAACGTGTTAATATCATAAAATAACGTGTTAACATCACATAATAATGTGATAATATCATGATATGACATGATAATATCATGAAATAACGTGTAAATATCATGAAATAACTTGGTAATATCATGAAATAACGTGATTATATCATGAAATAACATTATAATATCTTGAAATAACTTGATAATATCATGGAATAACATTATAATATCTTGAAATAACTTGATAATATGGAATAAAGTGATAATATCATAAAATAACGTGTTAACATCACATAATAATGTGATAATATCATGATATAACATGATAATATCATGAAATAACATGTTAATATCATGAAATATTGTGATAATATCATGAAATAACGTGTTAATATCATAAAATAACGTGATCATATGATTAAATAACTTGATAATATCATTAAATAACGTGTTAATATCATAAAATAACGTGTAAACATCATAAAATAATGTGATATTATGATGATATAACATGATAATATCATGAAATAACATGTTAATGTCATGAACTAACGTGTTAATATCGTGAAATAACGTGATAATATAATAATAATAATAATAATAATAATAATAATCTCTATTTATATAGCGCCTTTCTAGACCAGGGTCACAAAGCGCTTTGACGTGATAATATCATTAAATAACGTGATGATATCATTAAATAACGTGTTAATATCATAAAATAACGTGTTAATGTCATGAACTAACGTGTTAATATCATGAAATAACGTGATAATATCATTAAATAACGTGATAATATCATTAAATAACGTGATAATATCATTAAATAACGTGATAATATCATTAAATAACGTGTTAATATCATTAAATAACGTGATAATATCATTAAATAACATGATAATATCATGAAATGACATGTTAATGTCATGAACTAACGTGTTAATAACGTGAAATAACCTGATAATATCAGGAAATGACATGATAAACTCATGATATAACGCAAATAAATCATTAATTTAAGCCGGAACATCATGAAATAATATCATAATATTATGAAATAACATGATTATATCATGAAACTTTACAGCATATTGTGCTATGCTTTACATGCATTTCTGTGTCTTAAATATTGATTCCAGAATTGATTTCTTTGGGGAAAAGATCAGCATTGAATGTTTAATCTCCATGTTTAACCTCAACGTTTCCAACATCGAAATCAATGAATGATTAATTGAATTATTCGCATACAAATGATAAACGCCGCAAGTAATATATGAATTACTTGTATTTATACCTGCTGATGATTTGACCATAATCTATAGAAGTATATCGAGAAAAAAAAAGAACATTTCATTATTTTTTTTATAAAGAATATCAAAATATGTGTAAAAATAAAATCATTCACTTTGAAAATAGTATTATTTAAATTATTTTACAAAATAAACACCGACAAACACAGACAAACAACAAAAAAAACCCTAACACAGACAAAAAGACACAAACAAATAGAGACAAACACAAACAAACACACAAAAACAAACAAACAAACACAGACACAAACACACATGAACAAACGCTGACAAACAGTCACAAACGAAAATACACAAACGGACACACACAAACAGAGACAAACACACACAATCAAACACTGACAAACAAACACAAACGAACATACAAAAACAAACACACACAAACAAACATGAACAAACGCTGACAAACAGTCACAAACGAAAATACACAAACGGACACACACATACAGAGATAAACACACACAATCCAACACTGATAAAACAGACACAAACAAACACAGGCAAACTCGCACAAACACTGACAAACACACACAAACAAACACAGACAAATACACACAAACAAACACAGACAAACAGACAGTTGAACACACATAAAAAACACAAACAAACGCAGACTAGCAAACACAAAGTGTACTGTATATATATCCACTTTTCATTGAATGAATTATTGAATCCAAAAATGTACTTTAATGGTTAAAAACACAACATTTCAATAAAAGCTATACAAGTTTCAACCATTCAATATTCTGATGTCACTCATACACTTCCATAAACTGCTCAAGAACGTGATTCTTTGACCTTTTTCAGGCTGGAATGTATTTTTCAAAATGATCGGCGACAGATCCGCTGGTTCCCGGACACTTGCTAGATCACATTCAGCCTAATTGAGTGTGATTTATCAGGAGCGCACTAGCGCTAGGATATTGCCGCTTTAATGAGAAATCGATATCACTGGATCCCAGAAGCTTTGTCTAAAAGGTCAGTGCAAGGAAATATGAGGAAAAAGGCTTTTGGAATCAACTACCCTTTAGCAAGCTGTCGCTTCACTAATATCTTCTAAACAGCAACACACTAACACACTCGTTTCAAATGCCAAACAATCCAGGAAAGAAAGGCTTTTTCAATACTTGGGGGAAATCTCCTAAAATTACCCTTTTACAAGTTGGAAATGATGGAGGGAGCGTGTGCTGGTACATCGTGAATCTAATATTCTTACATGGTTTTCTTTCCAATTTCATCTTGATCTTCGGTAGAACCCATCATTTCTTTCTAACACACCTTATTTCATGATTCCTGTGAGCGCTAACCCTGTGCGACTGGGACAAATAAACCCCCAAAATGACAGGAATTGGATTTTCGAACTGCTGTAAAAATACTTCTCTTTGTGGTCGTACTCTTGATTTTATGGAGCATCAAGACATGTTATTGTGTTTTGCACATAGCAACGCAGTTTATAAAAACACAATTTTAACACAAATAAAAACATACATGTGGAGATGAACGGAATCAAAACCTATTTTCACATCAATACACACGCATACAGACACACATGTACATGTATGTACACACAGACACAACACAAATAGACACACACTCATGAAGAGACAAACAACCGATCACTCACGCACAAACAAACACAAATAAACCCAGAGAACATACAAACACAGATAAACACATTAAAACACACACAAGCTCACACAAATACACAGAAACACAGAAAAATAATTACATACAAGCAGACACCCACCAACACACACACAAACAAACACTTACACAAACACAGACAAACACATACACACAAAAACAGACAAACAAACGCACACAACCAAACACAAACAAACACACACAGACAATTAAACACCCACAAGCAAACACAGACAAACACACACACACACACAAAAACACAGACAAACAAACACAGGCAAGCACAGACAAACAAACATAGAAAAACACACACAAACAAACAAACACAGACAAACAAACAAAAACAACTGAACACAACCAAACACTCACACAAACAAACACACACAGACAAATAAACACACACACGCAAACACTCACACAAACAAACAAACACAGACAAATAAACACACACAAGCAAACACTCACACAAACAAACAAACACAGACAAATAAACACACTCAAGCAAACACTCACACAAACAAACAAACACAGACAAATAAACACACACAAGCAAACACTCACACAAACAAACAAACACAGACAAATAAACACACACAAGCAAACACTCACACAAACAAACACACACAGACAAATAAACACACTCAAGCAAACACTCACACAAACAAACACACACAGACAAATAAACACACTCAAGCAAATACTCACACAAACAAACAAACACAGACAAATAAACACACACAAGCAAACACTCACACAAACAAACAAACACAGACAAATAAACACACACAAGCAAACACTCACACAAACAAACACACACAGACAAATAAACACACACACGCAAACACTCACACAAACAAACAAACACAGACAAATAAACACACACAAGCAAACACTCACACAAACAAACAAACACAGACAAATAAACACACTCAAGCAAACACTCACACAAACAAACAAACACAGACAAATAAACACACACAAGCAAACACTCACACAAACAAACAAACACAGACAAATAAACACACACAAGCAAACACTCACACAAACAAACACACACAGACAAATAAACACACTCAAGCAAACACTCACACAAACAAACACACACAGACAAATAAACACACTCAAGCAAATACTCACACAAACAAACAAACACAGACAAATAAACACACACAAGCAAACACTCACACAAACAAACAAACACAGACAAATAAACACACTCAAGCAAACACTCACACAAACAAACAAACAAACACAGACAAATAAACACACACAAGCAAACACTCACACAAACAAACACACACAGACAAATAAACACACACAAGCAAACACTCACACAAACAAACAAACACAGACAAATAAACACACTCAAGCAAACACAGACAAACACACTAACAAACACAAATAAACACACACAAACAAATACATACAATCACACAAAAAAACATAGACAAACAAAGACGAAGACAGAAAAACACACACGAACAAACACAGACAAACAAACACAAACACACACACAAACAAACAAACACAGAAAACACACACAAGTTAAAGACCAGAGAACAAAACATAAACCATGACACTCCATAAACCAAACAGAGCGACCCTTAAAGAGTAAAAAAGCAGCAGTGAAGGAATCTCTGTTCTTCTGAAGCTGGTTGTGAGCGAACAGGTGAATCAATCTCTCCGTCATGAATTATTCTGTGCGAGGTTGTAATGGAGGCCACGTTTATGATACCGCTGGACTCGTCTTATTATGGTTGCTTAATGTCAGGCTTATACCATCGCGATTATACATCCCTCCATCTCCTCTCCTCCTCCACCTCCTCCCTCCTTCCTTTTAACTCGTCTCCAGCGTTCGTCTTTAACTTTCCCCTCCATCGCGAGAACACAAATGATCAATGTCTTCATCGGACGCGAGGCTAAATATATCGACTCCCAGCCTGCATCGCTGCTCTTTCATTTAGCCTGTTGGCATGACAACAAACTGGTCGGGCCTGTTATGGAGTTGAACAGATGGAAGCGCACGTGTGCCCAGAAGTATGCGTAATACACGGCAGGACATTTTATTCTTGGTTCGCTTTCATTGTGCCTTGAATAAAAAAAAACCTGTCACTTAATTTAACGAAAAACTTTTTGAGTCTTCTAGGTGTGAGGCAACTTTTGATAGAGGAACTGAATAACTTTTTTCTCTAGATCTGATGTTTCCCTGTGATAAAATAATAAACTCCAACACATTTAAAACCAGAACAAATTGTCCTAAAATGTAGTAAAAGTGCATTTTCAGGTTAATATTTGTTGGTTTAATCTGCAGCTTCACATCAGTGATTCTCGATTAAGAACATTTTTTCACTATTTTTGTCCACTTTCAGCCGCTAACTAAAGAGATTGGCTCCTCGGATGCATCGGTTACAACTTCATTCCTTTAATTCTAGAGCTAAAGTTTGTTTTCCTGTCTAAACAAGAAGGATGTGTCTCGCCTGCAGTTCATACAAAACTCTGCAGCGAGAATTCTGAGCAGTAGAAGAACTCACATTTCTCCGATCCTTAAAACTCTTCACTGGCTTCTAGTTTCTTTCAGGATCCATTTTAAAATTCTGGTTCTTACTTTCAGATCTATTCATGGTCAGACCTTCCATCAGTGATCTGATCCAGACTTACACCCCAGCTCGGGCTCTGAGGTCTGTGGATCAGAATCTACTGATGGTTCCTGAACACGGTTCAGGACCAGAGGAGAGAAATCCTTCCAGACTGTTGCTCCTAAGCTTTGGAACCATCTCTGTGTTTGATGATCTACTGACTCCTTCAAGAAACATCTGTGTTTGATGATCTACTGACTCCTTCAAGAAACATCTGTGTTTGATGATCTACTGACTCCTTCAAGAAACATCTGAAGACACTTTTATTTGTTCAGGCTTGTCCTTGATTTTCTGGAACTCCTGTGTTGTTCTCAGTTTTATCTTGACCTTTAAAGTATATATTTTATTGAATATTGTTTTGATTTTTTAAGCGCTTTGTGACCCTGGTCTGGAAAAGCTCTCTATAAATAAAAAAATACTTACTTACTTACTTACCATCGATCTGGAGACAGATCGTAAGAGATAAAACACTGAATAATACACACAAAGTCTGTCAACACTAAGATTTGTTTTTGTCTTCTGCACTGGATTGTATATGATGTAGATAAAGGGATTTAGGGAACGTTTTGCACTCAAAGAGCCATTTAATACAGTTAAGGAAACACTGGGAGCCGTAAAAACTGTTTTGACTTCAAAACTAAAATATGATGCAATATAAGGATCACTAACTTTGTTCGGCTTTACGCTATTACTATATACACTATAAACAAACGGTAAAAAGTTCTAACTTTTCTACTCGCCCTCTCATGTCGACTAGTCCGAAAATAATCCCAACCCTGTGTTGACATGAGGGTGAGTAGAAAGTTTCAATTTTGAATATCATTCTAAGCATTGATGATGTTTTGTACTGTATTTTTACTGCAGTGTCTCCTATAGAGTTCTTATGCAAAGCAGTTTGTGACTCTGAGAGGAAATATTTTCATCTTAACCTGGTCTTTCTTAACAGCTTAATGTACACAGATTCTTACTTTGAGAGAAAGTGGTAAAACAATTCAAGTAGTTAACGCTAACTAGTCAATGGATGGTGGAAATCAATCCATCTTTAATGAGAGCGGATCACTTTATACTATATTATTACTACATTATATTCATCCAATACACAGCCCTACTCAATAGTAAACAAGTTCAACCCTATGCGTTTACTAGTGAACTAGTAAGAAATGTATTTTCAACATTCACAATATATCATGCAAGCTAGTTAACCAGTTAGGACAGAGAAGCTTTAAGTAAGTAAGTAAGTCATTTTTATTTGTATAGCGCTTTTCTAGACCAGGGTCACAAAGCGCTTAAACAATCAAAACAATATTCAATAAAGTATATACTTTAAAGGGCAAGATAAAATTTTAAAATTTAACTCGTTAACTAGGTTAAATTTTGGACCTCACTTTGACTAGTTAAGTCGGAACACTCCCGTAAAAATGTCGACCGTCAGTTGATTTCTAGTTGACTAGTTCAGCTAAAAAAGGGGTTGCTAGTTAACTCACTTGACGAATTAAACTAGTTTTAGTTGTAGGCATTTTGAACTTTCCTGATCCACAAGTATGTTTTTTTAGCCTTAACTAGTAAAGTAGTAACTGGAAACTGCATGCCAGTTCAATAGACTTGACTCAGTTTGACTAGTTTACATGTCGCAACCCACTAGTGAACTAGTTTGCATAGTTGAGACGTGGATATCATGGATGTGGAGTAAATTCTGGCTCAGGTTTCCACAGCAGGTGTGAAGGTGTTACTTCAATTGAATTCACGGCAAAGACAAAGTAGAAAACTATATTTTTTGCACAAGATGGATTCTTTTAAACCCGATTGCAACATCATCTTTACAAGATTCTCCAACATGGTTTCCTCTCTCAGTAGAATCTGCTTACGACGGTCGTACATCACGAGAGCGACACGAATATTGCGTTCACTGCCTCACGTCGGTTAAGTGAAGAAAACCATTAAAAAGAAAACAACTGCGTGACTCAGCGCTGTTAAAAAAAACTTTTTTTTTTAAATGAATGATTGTTCTGTTTTTAATCACAGCTCAGATTTACCAATTCCATTTCACAGTTTGAAGGAAATAAATAATGTAATAAAACGTTTTTTAATCATGATATAAATAGACTTTCGGTGGAGTTCAATAGCAATTATTAAGAAGAACAAAAGAAGGTTTTGACACCTACGATGAATTTTTTTTAATCCACATAATTCCTACTTTGTCACCACAGACGATTCGGTGTCACAAAAAAAAAACGACACAATCTTCCCGGCCCACCTTCCTACTGACGGAGAGCCCCGGAATAATAACGGTATGCAAAGGAGGGAGCTTTGCTAATGGCCTGCTGTTCTAGTCTGCTGTGTGTCCAGGATTAGGAATCCCCACTGTGTCTAATCACATCTCCTTCCTCTCATTTTACCTGAGGCATATCCGCAATCTATTCTGGACGCGGCGCGTCGGGGAAGTCGACGTCTGCTGCCAGCGTGAACCAACACGCATCACGCGCTGACGGCCGAGCCTTTCGGTTGGAAAGATTCTCTCCTCGTACAGTTTTTGTTTGACACTTTTGGAAGTAAATCACAATATTGAATGGTTGAATTCAACATATTGTCCCTATCGTGTTGTCTCAGGCCTGGAAACAAAAGGGTATGTGGTATCCTTTGTGTTTTCTTAGGGTCAGGGTGACCCAAAGGCCCGAAAACAAACGTGTATGTGGTATCCCTTGTCTTTTCTTAGAGTCAAGGTTACCCCGAAGGCCCGAGAGCAAAGTTTTTTTTTCAGTATCCCTTGTGTTGTCTCTGGGTGAAGATCAATGACCTTCCATAAATACATATGCAGTGGTGGAGGTCGTTCCTTTAGGACCCAGAGACAACACAAGGGATACAACAAAGGTCTTTGGGTCACTTTGACCCTGAGATGACATGTGTAACATTTTGCTTACAGTTTAATTATTCCTTGTTGATGCTTGAATTAAATGTTGTGTATTTTCAAAGGTTACATTTGTTTTAATGGAACAATTAATTAAAAAAATACAATATATGTATTTACTGTATTTTGTATTTTGTATTTTTTAACGGTTCAATTTTCAAAAAGTTAATTCATTGTACAATTATTTTTTTTTACAAATTAATTATTGTATTCTCATTCAAATGAATGAAATATACATTTTTTGAATTAATCTTTTGTAAATCGTCTTTTGAATTCAGCATAAAACTGTTATACTTACTTTACTTATATATACTTATTTTAAGCCAATCACGCGATGCGCAGACGATCATGTGACTCTGTCTGGTGGCATATATGATTTTTTGAAAATACAATATGATATAATATTCGGTATGAAAAATTGTAAAAAAAAAACAACAAACAAGCAAGTAAAATGACATAATTAAATCATTTATTTATTTTATTTTAAACCTTTAATGTATCCTTTAATGTAACCTTCCAATATGCATTTTTTTAATTAAATAATTAAAAAAAAGAACTTAAAAGCAACATTCTTATAATAAAAAAATAAAAATAATAGTGAATAAAAAAAAATTAAAAGGTTAATTTCATCATACAATATATTTTCTGATACACTTCCATAGAAACATCTCCAGTAGACGCTTGGACCAGATCACTTCACTGTTGTTCTGCAGGGAATCTGGTTCGGTTTCTGCCCGATGGTTAACAAGGTCAAATGACTCTCTGGATGAAATGAAGTGTGCGTGGAGGATCTGAACACACACAAACACACACACACACACACACACACACAAACACACAAACACACACACGTCAGCTGCAGACACTGCTTGGAAATAGAGTGAAGAAGCGAAAACCAGTTCGCCTGATCACGTAGCAATCAATACCAACCTCCACTTGTTTTCTCTCTCTCTCTCTCTCTCTCTCTCTCTCTCTCTCTCTCTCTCTCTCTCTCTCTCTCTCTCTCTCTCTCTCTCCTCTGCTCTGTCGTTCAGCTCCATTCATGTACATGATCTGGTTGTTCTTTGAAATGGAGGCTGAAGGCTGGAGGACACTGTATTATTATTATTATTATTATTTATATGTTGCTTTCAGGACCAAAGAGAAATGATTGAGATCCTTTTATCTGTTGATTGAATTCATGCTTCACTGGTCGACCAAAGAAAATCAACTTCACATGCAAAAGATGCATTATTTTGTCCTTGTTAAAGTCAATCATGGGAGTCTTTGTCCTCCACGATGGTAGAGATTTGATGGGAAATTTGATTCGAAAAAGTCTGATATTGACTTTCAGTTCCGCATTCATAGTCACGAGCGGTTGGTAGTGACTGAAAAAAACAAATTAGTTTTTTCTCCGCAGCGTGTTTTGACTCTCCCTTAGGAATAGAGTGAGTAGCAAGGACCTCTGGGAGAAGCTCGGAGTAGAACCGATGAGGTGGCTTTGACGTCCTTTTTAAATGTATTTGAAGTCTTAACAATTTTACTTGCAAGGAGAGTTTAATACAGAACCTTCTCATCAAATGTCCCCTTTTGCTCTTTAAAGGTAGAGCTGATTTGGTAGCATCTTTATACTCTAGCTTAAGTTATTTATAACCCCATGAGAGACAGGAACACGAGAAAATAACACAAGAAAAACTCAGAAAAGATGGTGTTAAGAAAAAGCTAACAAAGATTAGCGTTTTTCTTTTCTCTGTATGTGATTGAACCTGTCTGACTTTCTCAGACTATTTATTATTTTATTTTTTGGCTTTGACGTCCTATTGGATATGGTATGAGGTATGTCTGAACGGTAGGAGACCCAGGACACGCCGGAGAGACTTTGTCTCTCATCTGGTCTGGGAATGTCTTGATGTTCCCCAGAGAAATTTTGATGATGTAGCTGAGAAAAGGGAAAGTCTGGGAACCTCGCTGAAGACCCCGGATGAGAGAAGGAAACCGAGAAACCCTTGTAACTTTGGTAAAATGAGTCCTGAATGATTTGTGTCTGAATATATAAAATGGTAGTAGCTGTCAATACATGATAAGTTCATCCATTGATCATAATGGTGGACCATCAAGAGAAGGACGATCTATCTTCATGTCTTGTGTCTGTGGATTCTCTGTTGTGAGCCAAAAAAATGTAAATGAATTCTACCAAACTAAGAAATTAGTCACAATTTACAACAATTTTTTTCAAAGCTTTCCATAGGATTTCTATATTTCTATATTTCATACGTATTCCTTCTGTTATTTTTCCTTCTGGAAAGCTTTGTTCTAAAGGCATTGTTGGAAAACGTGGCTCAGATTTTTTTTTAGATCTTTTAGACTTTTTTCTTGAAAGAAAAAAAGTATTCAAAGTATTACACACTTCATCAGCACTTCACAGATATGTATTATGGTTCTATCATGAGTGTTACAGATGTCCTACAGAACTTTGTCTCTTGTCTCTGGGTCAAGGTGACCCGAAGGCATGAAAACAAATGTGTTTGTGGTATCCCTTGTGTTATCTCTGGGTCAAGGTGAACCAGGTATTTTCAGCTAGTACTCTATATTCTCATGTTAATAACATGTAAGATCTACTAGGGCGACACTTTTTACTTTAACTGCTATATTTGAATCATGTTATACTTGTATTTCTTTGTTTTCAGCTGCTTAATCTAAAACAAATGTGTCAAACTCAAGGTGGACTGCCAGATACCAGTAACAAAAAATCCATCAGGAAAGGAATTAACAAAAAGTCATACTTCATGTCACGGTTTTCTTATATATACATTTTACTAGGTGTACAAACTCAAGCGTAAATAAGTATATCCTCTCTTGTGTGAATGATTTTGACACTCCTAACGTGGGATTCTTCTACTTTTAACAAATAAAATATTGGCGTACATGAAGAGTAAAAGCTTGTTTGAAAGAGTTTATGGATACATTTCCATAAATACTGTATTGTTTGTTCGAAGGACAGATTCAATACTGAGCCAACTTTACACAAGTCTGTATGTGTGAAATGACCAAAATAGATGTCCTGACTATCTTTAGCTTCAACTGTCCTTTCATGTACTTTCTCGTCCAACTTTAAATGTCTCGCAGGAAGTCACGATTTTTAACGAGATTCTTCTCTCCTCCACCTTCTACAGTGCGACAACGCCAAGGGCCTCCGAGCCTTCTTCGACGCCATTTGCTACGGACCCAAACACCTGATGATCTTCGGCGGCGTGTGTCCATCCGTGACGTCCATCATCGCCGAGTCCCTGGAGGGCTGGAACCTGGTGCAGGTAGGACCGGTTCTGGTGCTTTTTTTCTGAAGCGTGGAAATATTAGGGTTGGCATCGGAACACTGGGGTCACAATCCTTCACCCCATTGCTAATGTATGGTTTCTTTTTGTAGCTGAGTTACACAATACATTTAGACAATCTTTAGTACTGTTTTAAATACTTCAATAAACTCCAGAGAGAGCTTCAACCAAAGAAGTAAAATAAGAAAAGTATCCATCTTAATCAATTGTTATTTCATCTCTTCACAAATAAAGAGTAAATAAATACATAAAATACTAGATTATTGTTGCCAATCACGCCCACATAATCTGGGACCAGCATCTGAGTAAATATTGTTGAATATTAAACATTTGGAAAAGATACAGTACAGGCCAAAAGTCTGGACAAACCTTCTGGGCTCGTTCAAAGTTTTTTGCAATTTTCTGGACTGACTGACCTTCATTTTCTTAAAGGGCAGCTAATGTCAAAACTCTCCTAAATCACTCGCATGTTTCAAATCTTCCTCTCCAAGATGCAGTAAGTCCCTCATCATGACCTTGTTTTGAACTTATTATTTTATAAAGCTGCTCTGAATTCTGGGCAAATGAGAGGTTACGAGGGTCATTATGATGTAATAATAGCTTCACTCCTCCAGCCAGCCTGTAATCGCGTCCACTTTGTTTACACAACAGGTCCTTTCAAGGTGGAGCCTTTTCCCAATTTGTTGTCTCTTGACGAAATCCTGGTGTTTGTTTTGAAGCTGACGAAGGTCACCGAGTGCAGATAAGACACAAGGGTTCGTCCGGAGACGAGGATAATTCATTTTTTAAGTGGCTGCATTTGAAACCGAATGTCACGTTTTGTGACATTTATTTTGCCGCTCGCGATTACGCCGTGAAATCTCACGCCTTTCATGTGGGTTTTTTTTTGACCGACTCTTTCGTCACGGGTTACTCATGAATGAGGTGATTTGCCATCAGAAGGAAGGAGAGAATGACTGTGTGTTTGTTTACCTAATGTTTCTGCTGAAGCAATAATGAAAGATCAAAGATCATGTTCTTTATTCAACGTTTGAGTTTTTGTTCAAATGTTTCACAGATTTAATGGATGACTTTGGTGTGTCAAACTAAAGTGGGTCATTTTTACCTCATGGTTTATCATCTTAGTTTAGTATCTTACTTATTGAATGTCCTCTATCAATACCTACATTATTTTGCACTGTAGACATTGGTCACCTTCTCTAATGCCATTTAGACTCATTATCTCTTCATCCACTGATGTTTTATTAATGTGTTTATTGTATTTTAAATGTGTAGAACCCAGTTCTAAGGGTTCTCCTGATGATTTACTGTTGTTAAGACGTTTCTATTTGTTCAGGCTTTTCCTTGAATTTCTCGAACTCCTGTGTTGTTCTCAGTATTATCTTGATCTTTAAAGTATGTACTTTTTTGAGTATTGTTTTGATTGTTTAAGCGCTTTGTGACCCTGGTCTCGAAAAGCGCTATATAAATAAATATTACTTACTTACTTACTTACTTACTTAAATTGTGGATGTCACACGGCTACACACATCCTTGAACACAAACAGGGATCTGCCACAACACAACATAGTACGTTGACAAGACAAAGACTAAGGAAAAAATAAATTAAAATTAAATGTGAAAACTAGTGTTATTTTTTTGTCTTTTTTATTTGTATCAGTTTCGGTTAAATCCGTATGTTTTCTTTTTAAGTCCACTCTAGTTTCAGTCAACAAAAACTCTAATATTTTTTAATTCAAAGAAAAATGTCGACATTTATGTCTATTTCACGATGAGGCAACTTTTATTTAATAGATTTTCTTTTGGTCATAAAAACCATTAATCTTGGCATAGTCTCATTTAACATTTACTTATCATTTTTCTTACTTATCTGGACTATTCTTAAAGTTTTTTAAGACATTTAAACTCTTTTGATTTTTCATTTTAGTAGTTAGAGAGTTACACATTTTTACTCCTTTAACTAAAGTGGTTCTATTTTCTTGTAAAAACACATTATTCCTAAATAATAATTCAATGCTTGAAAATATGATATTATTATATATTATCAAAAATATTGATTAGGAAATGTTGCGTGTGTTTATTATTTAATAAATAAAATATTCATCATTTTAAATTTCATCATCGACACAATTCTTTGTTTTATTTCGTCTGTTTTGCTTCTCAGGATTGTAAGTAAGTAAATAAGTAAGTAATTTATATTTGTAGACAAGCTTCTGCTACCAGCTTCCTGATGTAATCAGATCTGGCAGTTTCCACCATCACGTTGTATGAATACATCAGATCCCTGAGGTGAAGTCTGTGCACTTCAAGTTTAGTGGACTTCCAGAGACACTCAGTCTTTCAACAAAGTCTCTTCAGACTCAGATCTTCATTTGTCCAAAGGCAACGTTTTTTCTTCATTTTCAAGTTTATTGTAACATTTGCTAGTGTGAGTCTTTCAATTCAAATGAATTAACGCTCTTTTTTAAATTCATTTTGTTTTCTCTAAAGCATGCATGGAATGTACCTTCAGTCAGTTTCCTGTAGTTATTTGAGCTCGAAGGCTGTGAGTTCGACTCCCTCTCCTGCCTCTTAATCTACATTAGACTTCCCAGGTGTTACACTTCTGTCGACCTCTTTTGCTGAGCTGCTCAGATCCCGCCTTCAATACTCGAAGCAGCAATTCTTTACATGTCCTAAAATGACCAGCCAAGCAAATTAAAGAGGAGAATGCTTCCAGGGACAACGGACAGATGGTACGGAGAGGATGGAGGCGATGATGGCGTGCAGGGAACGGCAACGTCAGCACTGGCAGTTTATAATCTGTCTGTAAAAGGTGCTGCCTTTTAAGAGACATTTAATTGAAAAGAAGAACTCGTGCTGATATGTTTTTTTTTTTTACGCTCGTCTACTAAAAGAACATCTGCAGACTTAATGTCGAAATGCCATGTTGTTGTTTATCTGAACCACACCAGGGTTTTTCCATGTGTTCTTAATAAATGAGAATATAGATAAAATTGACGGATGATGGGTTATCAGAGAAGGGAAGAACTGAGTTGAAATAGTCTTGTGTTTCTGACACGATAGTCATCAAATATAAAAAACTACCAATATAAATACCAATTAAATCATCCAAGATTGTATCATATTCCTATTCCCCTTTTTTCTAATAAAGAATGAAGAAATGAGTTGATAAGGAAGAAGAAATAAAAAAATAAATAATAGCAGAAAAGTGAGTTCTTCCGTAATCTTTAAACTATATCTATATATTTATCATCATTCGCAACCATTTCCTTTCGATTATTACGTGATTTGCTTCCTCAAGCGGCCGCCGAAGCGTCTTTTCTTTTTCTCTGGCAGTGCAACAATGATGCTTCAATAAAACATGTGCTGACGTACTGCAGCTCGTTCTCGCTTCGAATCCTGGTGAATATTTCATACTTGAGAAAAGTTTGACGTTTAAAAATACATCCAGATCTAAGTTGTGGTCGGAAAATGTTAAGAGTTTCAACGATTTCGAGAAAAAAAAATAGGTTGAGTCTGATTCTTGCTTATATCTGCCAAGATATGTTGAGGTACATTTTACAACTACCATACATGCTTCCAAAAAGACTCATAAAGGAAGCCAGATTATTATTGGTATATGATTTATTTTAATATGATTGTGGAGACACTTCTGCAAAAATCCAAGGGCTGTGGGACTTGAAGGCATATCCAAAAGACAAATACATGAAACGTTGTTTAATACCCAACATTCTCTACAGCTCTTAAGAACACAATCCAACCAACAAACAGACGTACGAGTCGAAATCTTAAAGAGATAGTTCACCCCAAAGTTAAACTTCTTTTTTTTCAGAGTAATCTGTTTTAGAGTTATAGACAAAAATGTTTGTTCATTTTAATGTAGCGACTGGAGCTCAGTTGTCTTCGTCTTCATCGTCATCACAGACAGGAAGTACTAAAAAAAAAAATATCGCAAGCGCCACACAGGAAATGCTTGTGATATTTACCCACAGTACTTCCTGTCCGTGGAGCATGTTAGCCCTTAAGCTTCTGCTACAAACAATCTTAGAGTTAGTTAGTAGGTATTTGGATGTTTTCAAGTGTCTTTTTGGACGAAGATGAAGTTGAAGACAACTGAGCTCCAGTCGCTACATTAAAATGAACAAACATTTTTGTCTATAACTCTAAAAAGAAACGGATTATAGTTAGTTAGTTATAGTTACAGTAGTTACTTTCCTTTTTCTATGTGTGCGTCACTCTTAAAGGAACAGTGACACGCAAAACAATCTTATTATTGTTTTTTCCTCTGGTTTGTTCAAAAATGTAATTTCAAATTTGTGCAGAACAATATTTTTAAGCAAGTCAGTTACAAACGTACATTATTAAAAATTAGGTTAAGTTTGAGATCAAATAATTTCGTTTGGAAGGTATTATTATTTTATATTCTGCAATATTGATGATAGTAGTAATAATGATATAATGATGATGATAAAATTATTATGATGTATATTAATGTATATAAAACCCATAGTGCTCTACATAATAAAAGACAACAACAACCATGACTAAATTAAACAACTGCAGTAAATGTACAGTACAAAACATTATTATGATAATTATCAATGATTAGCTAAGTGATTTTATTTACACCCTTATGTCGACTAAGAGTTGGGATTATTTTCAGAGTAATCTGTTCTTTTTAGAGTTATAGACAAAAATGTTTGTTCATTTTAATGTAGCGACTGGAGCTCAATTGTCTTCATCTTTGTCCAAAAAGACACTTAAAAACATCCAAATCCCTCCATACTGATCGTCTGTCATAAGAGATTTAGGCTGACAACCTAGACAATATATATACTGTATATATAAACAGCCTTAAACTTGGATTTTGAACAAATGCAATGGATTTATTTCTGAGCTGGTTCTCTTCTGGACTCAGTTAATGACTCAGGAAATGGCCGTAGGGAAAATGACGGGATACTTTACAACAGCAATTAGGTTTATTTTTTGTTTTTTTATAGGGTTTCAAAGTGTCTTGACCAGACACAGAGGAAGCAGGAAGTGGTTTCTCGCACTCAAAGCCGGCCACTCAGAGTCCAGATTACTGTTTCTTTACAGAGCAGCTGGGAAATCACTGTTGTCTTTCAAGGATACAACTGGCCTCTCCGTTCTGCTGTGGTTGTAAACTCAGTGGGAGTAGAGAGTTGAGGAAGCGATGGAGGAAAAGGAAAATGACCCAAATATGAGTTTTTCTTTTGCCGATCACTGCAGGCTTGGATTAAAGTTGTTGTTGTGGATTTCAGCCTCTCAAGTGTGATGTTTATGAGTTGATGTTCATTTTTATTTATTTTGCTGCTGTTTTAAATACATATGAGATAATTATCTTTCATTTAAAAAAAATAAATGATTCCATAAAAATGTCCCTATAGACCACGGGATGTATTTACACACGACATTTATATACCAGCTACTTGTAGTTTGATGTAACTTGCATAACCGCGGTGCTAAAAAAGGATACACATTCTATTTTATCCGCGATGCAGCGCAGATGTTGGTAGGATCGTTCAGGCAGGAAATTGGTGATAAAAAATGATGTGCGTCCGTTGAATGAACAAATAAACCGTTATTTGTTGATGTGAAATCACTTTCAACTCATTCCATCACTTCATAACCAACGTATTTGTACAGACTAGTCCCAACTTGATGATGGTCTCCTTTCACTAGCATGATGTAAATGTCTTAATTTTGGTGGTCCATCACTGGACTAGAATGATGATCAGTCAATTAATTATTTCAACATTCTGAATCAATGAGCGGACCTTATGACGAAGACAGAAGGGGCTCATTGATCATCATAGGGTATCAAATAGAGGCAACTGGAGAGTTCTCGGCGGATGTTTCACCTCTAATCCAAAAGGCTTCTTAAGTACCCATAAGGACATTGGTAGATGGATGGATGGATGGATGGATGGATGGATGGATGGATGGATGGATGGATGGATGGATGGATGGATGGATGGATGATATTATGTCATCTACCCTATCTATGAAATTCAATTCAGAATTTGACGGTAAAAGTGTGGCATGTGACTGTAGGAAGCCTGAGACTCAAGAAAAGTTTGTGAAAACATCCTGTTTCTTCTAGACAGATCCTTGGTCATAAGGGTGGGGCTCAGAAGCTCTACTGTTCCTGTGGGTTGTGGTCAGGGAGCTTGCTCAAAACCCACCTTTTAAGACCTCCCCGGGCTGAGACCCTGAGGCTGAGACTATGGTCTTGATGTTAACCTCAGAACTTCAGTACCTGGGACAAGGTCTCCAGGACTGACAATTTGCCAATGATGCATTCAAGGGCGTAGGAATTGTATAACTAAACGAGAAACCACACTACAATAAAATAAGTTTACTTTCTAACAACTACACATAAAAAAAACCTCAATAACCCTGTGATATTTGGTAGTTTAAGCCAAAATCCACTAAAAGCAACTTAGGAAGCTTCTTTGGCTTGATCTCAAGGATTCAGTTAAGAAGGCGTCTTGGAAACAACCATATCTTAGCACTCCTTCTTAGCCTGACCCTTCTTACGTCTTTAAGAACTATAGAATCTGCGAAACCCGGCCTTTGTTTCACTGGAATTGTCTTGAACTTTTTATATGTATTCTCGCCTCTAGTGTGAGATTTTATTAAAGTACAAGCTGCAGCACTTTGCAAGTACATCTCCTCCGCCCTCCTGTTGCCTCGGTGCTCTTGTTGTATGGCATTTTGACGTAATGAGATCGTTAATAACACTTGTTTTATAGAGCTCACGAGCACGTCCCCCTTGTATTGATTTAACACTGAGGTTGGCAACAATCTGTAATTATACCCATAATGGCTCTTTTGTTGATTTATAATGTCAGTTTTAAATTCCGTGCATCCGACCCTAATATGATTTCTCATTAAGACACGTCTTCCTCCGACACGCGGGAGGACGGGATACATTTATGCTAAATTCCACTCTTCCGATTCAAGCGCTCTCAACAAACCAGAGGTTACTGCGGGTCGTATATGCTAGAGGCACTCGAGCTGCTGCGTAACGTGGAGGCCAGAAGGAACACAACTATAAAAAGATATCGACCGTTAATGCTTTTTAAAGTGTTTTGAATCTACTACTGAGCCGTGCTATTTTCTTTTTTTCTTCTTTTTATGTGTCCCAATTCCTGCTTCTCATCTATTTCCCTCTTTTGGGGCTTCGATATCTCATATCTGGGACACAGACTTCTTTGAAGAGATAGACGACGGTTAGTAAGTTCGGTTCGGGTCTGTGGACAAGGCAGACGGATATTTTTGTCCAGGTTCTCTTGTTTTATTTGGGTTCTTTGATGCTATTTCTTTTTTATTGTGTTGCTAAAACACTCATATTATGAATAATATTCTGTTTCACAAATGCTGTCACTCAGACATCTCGGACTACCTCACTGATCGACCACAGTGAGCCAGGCTGAAGGACATTAAGTCTGACTATGTTGTGTGCAGTACAGGAGCACCTCAGGGGACAGTACTGGCCCCTCTCCTCTTCATTATCTACACTTCAGACTTCTGCTACAACAACGAGCTGAGCCTCGTCCAGAAGTTGCTGACGACACTGCCACTGTTGGATGCATCAGACGAGTACAGGAGTGCGATACGTGACTTTGTGGACTGGAGTGAGAGGAACCACTTGCAGCTGAACACCTCAAAGACCAAGGAGCTGGTCTTGGACTTTGGGAGGTCCAGCAAAAAGCCACGTCCATCTCCATCAGAGGTGACGAGGTGGAGATAGTTGACAACTATAAGTACTTCAGTGTGTGGCTGGACAGCAAACTGGACTGGTCCTGCAACACAGACCATGTGTATAAGAAGGTCCAAAGCAGACTGTACTTTCTAAGAAGACCCTCATTTCACATCTGCAGGAAACTCCTGTGCATGTTCTACCAGTCTGTGGTTGTTTTGTCCTGTTTTATGCTGTGGTGTGTTGGGGTTCGTTCTTGTTTTTATGAAACTATCACCTGCTTTGTACTGAAAACCCAATTTCCCGAAGGAGATCTCCAGTAGTAATTAGTAAAGTCTATCCATCTATCCATCTATCTACAAACTTAATAAATATAAAAGAGAATAAACTTCGACCAGGGGGACACCATATTGACATATACTTACACTGAGCATTGTCTACCACCTATCCAAAGTTTATTGACATCAGTTGAGATTCAAAGTGATTTTTTTTCTTATCACAGATAACCAGCAAGCTGCTGCCAAAAAGCCATATTTTTCACTTTGCGAGGCAATAAGATACAGGTACCACACAATCGGACGGTCAAATGATTTTAACTCCATCTTAATTGATTGACAGTGATATGGATTCGAACACACAGAATTATTGATCCTCCAATAATCACCAATAGGCAACAAGAACACAGCATCATACTTAATAAGATTATGAAAAATATTTAACAGGCCTACGGGCAAATCCTTTAGCGCCCCCTGCACCAGACAATACCAACAGAGCAACGAGCTACTTGATTTAACCGTCATGTGATCGTCTTCGTGTCACATGCTTGGTTGAAAATTCATTCAAGTATCTTCGTAATCTTTTAGTATTGTCTGTTGGTATATGCAAATTATTAATTCAATTATTTTAAAAGAACAAATTCAAGCTTGAGAAATATAATTTATTGAATTAATATTTATCCTAAATATATAATAATCTAAATAATAATAATATAATAAATAATAATAATAAATATATAAATAATAATACAATTGAATTGAAAAAAAAAACCTACAACAAAAATGTAATAATACAATTTTTAACATTTTAAATGAATATCTCAATAACACAGGGTCAGTTTTAAAGACGGGTAAAAACTGCATTAATAGCTAAATGTATTTAAAATGTCTTAATTATCCAATATTCTGACAAGAGATTGCTAGTCATTGTGGTAAATTATAAAAAGGTTGTTTATTGATATGAACAGACTGAACGAAGGACTGGAAAAGGTGCATTCCGTGCATTAAATAAAGCTTCAAAATCCCACGTATCTCAACACTTCTGACCCCGAAAATATGTTTGGGAAGCAAGTATTTTCCACGGCATAATTATCCGGTTCAAAAAGGCAAGGTTGAAAACCCGCGAGCCATCGGACTTCAAAGAGCACACGTCTCCATTACAGGCCATTAAAAGCATAACGGCCGCCTGGAAAGACTGAAGCTTAGAGGATCGATAAAGGGCAGTTTAACTGTCTGACACAGCTCACTAATATCTGAAACATCAACTTCGCTGAGAGACGGAGGGAAGAAAGAGCAGGAGAGAGACGGCGAGGACAAAGAGATGGAAAGAGAGAGAGAGAGAGAGACTCTTGAGTGCTTTCTGCCTCCACATCCCTCCTCTCTCTCCATAGACATTTAAACATTTACTGCCACTGGATTCTCACTGTAGATCCACGTGAATTTTTATGTCCAATAACCGCTTTGCCGATGACAAAGTAATATATCTGGTAGAAACTCCGGGCAAAGTGTGTCCCTTAGAATGTGGCCCTCGTGAGTTCAAAGACCATGTAGATCCTTGTATTCTTATTTTGTATGTATTTCTATGAATCATTTCTAGTCTCTGAATATAAGAAAATAGTAGGACTTTTTTCCTCTGTTTTTTGCAAGTATTTGTTGACCCTCAAAAAGATTCTAGTGAAATTAAAACATATTATATTAAAATATAACGAAATAATAACATATTTAGCTCAATTTTATTTCTCTACTTTATACTTTTCTCTTTATTTTTGCTTGATGATCCCTCACAACAGCCACGGTATAAAATCTGACCCCTGAGGAAATGTAGTTTCCCACCATTGTTCTATAGCTTGTTGGGTATTTATGGATTTGATCAGTGCTGTTAAACAGGATTAAATATAGATTTAATTTGTCAAAAACAGGGATGCACTGAGATGGAAAATGATTGGACGGCACCAAAGAAATAAGCCGGAAACAGAAACACCAAAATAACGTGCAATGCCTCGTATTACTAGATAACTATGGGTGTGAGAAACAATATATTGCCACTTTTTTTTCCCTGATATTTAATAGCAGTGTATCAATTTTTTAAATAATAATAAATAATAATAATTTAAATATTTTACCTTTTAAGTAACATTTTATTTCAATTCAAAGTTATTTTATGGTTTAAATTGCAATAGTGTGTGTATAAAAGACAATAATTCAATGCTTTATTTCACAATTAACACTCAAATATTCACAGCGTTTATTCATTTGTGTACTGCAATTAAACCTCCGGCCACTAGTTGGCAACATTGGTAATTTCCTGCGTGTCGAAGTAACAACAAAACTGGTGAAATGGCAGCAGTGATTGAAAGAGAAAGGAAACACCAGAGTCCAGCAGCTTTTAAAGCTTAAGTTTGGACTCATTTTGAAAAACAAAGTTTAAAGTTAAATTAAACACTGACAGATACTGGATATTACATGTTGATCCAGGTTGTTTGTTAATGCACTTCACTGTTCATCAAGAAAACAAATATGATTTTAAGATTTGGATCTCATTAGTATTTTCCGATCCATTCAGGTTACATTAGTACATTTCTGTTGCAGTGCGTTATGGGACATAATGTATCTTGAATTAAACTGGTTGACTCTGATTAGTACCACTAACACTTCATCATGGCAATAGTAGTAGGTGTAGTAGTAATTATGATACTATAATAATGATTAATAATGACAATAAGAACAAAAATAATAATGATAAAAAAGTTAAATTTAAAAATAAATAAATGTAATATAAGGATGCTTGTATAAGTAAACAAATACCACTAATGTTGTTCAACTATTGTCACTATATATGTTGGTTTTGAGTCTTAAATTACATCCATAGAAAATATCTATTCTAACTTAAAGTAAGCATTAATACTTGTTTTAAACATCGAAGCTAACTATATATATTCTATTGAACTTGTCCACCTGGCTAAATAGAAACATATTCACTATGAAACTGTGAGCGAACAAATACTTGAGTAAAACACAGTTTTCTGTAAATGCAAATCACTAAAACATCCATCGAGCTAACAGTACTCTAGCGACGCGACACAAGTAAGTGGCGAGTATCTCTGCAGCAGCGTGAAAAAAAACCCCTCAATCCCTCCACGGCTCTTTAAATAAATGTCACATCCTTCCGAGACTCCATCAAAGTGTCGGGCAAACACAATGGTTTGATTTCAACCGGTTCTTCTATTCTCCTCTCCTGCCTCACTCACAATCCTCTTTGCTTTATCAGAGCAGCAGAATACGGCGGCGCTAAGCTTTTCTTCAGGTTAACTCGGCTACTTTCACAACGTATTGTGATTGGACAACTCTTTTGACTTCTCTCTTTACAAAAAACACCACAAAAGCTTTTTATCCTTTTCGTTCTTTCAACTTTGGAAGTCATGAGAAGAATTAAAAATATGTTTAAAATGCGTCCAATTTAGTGTTAGCATTGTTAGCACTGCTACTGATTTAGATTTACCTTTTGACGCTCGGTTAAATGTCAGGATTACTATCGATGTTCAGAGAGAAAAAAGTAAAAATACAATGTAATAATCTGCAAAAAAACAACCATGTAGTGCGTGAAAATAACAAAACGCTACATCAGCCACAGGTTCTGAACTGGTTACAACAAGTTTGTGTAGTTGCATCAATGTATATTTGATTGTATGCCGATGATAGTGTTCTTAATGTTTGTGTCCTTTTTGCCAACGTTCAAGCTTTGTTTGTGTTCAAGCATTTTTTATATGGAATGAAGACCTTTAGTTTTACTCATTTTCAAATGTTATTTAAGAGAAAATAACTTTTTTTTTTTCTAAACAAAACCTTTTAGGCAGTTGTAGTAAATAGAACATCATTTATTTTCTGATTTCAACAATGAACTTTCATGCATTTAGGTCTTTGTGTTTGATATTTGGTTCACACAGAGAAACCATTAGCATCACATTTATCATGGAGACTTCACACTTTCTCTTGAATTTCTACAGTGTTGAATCAACACTTGATTCAAGGCGTCCCAGCATGCATTGCAGGACCTTTTCAAGGAGGTCATCCTGAATGTAAATTTGATTCGTCTGTTTCGGTCTGTAGTTACCGTCGTCATCTGCTCATGCTAAATTGGACCGAGACCTTTGAGATTCGTCCACGACTCAGTTCTTTGAGTTTTACTTTATTAAATATTATTAAATATTATTAATTCCAAGTTGAGGCTCAGCTATAGAAGATTCAATGAGTTGGTCTGACATCGTACAAAGAGGGAGTAAAGGTTGGCAGAATAAGAAAACATTTCCAGTGACTAGTTTGACCTCTCGGGTCAATTGCCTATTGGCTCAGTTCCCTGAGGAAACATACACAATACTCATGTGATGTTTACAGTATAGCTTTAACACACAAAAAAATGTATCCAGAATATTTATTAATAGTTTGGGTGACGTATCAAATTCTAATTTAGTGATGGTATAAAAATATATATATATATATTTTTTTAATATTTTGTTATTGACAGCTTTTGGTCTATTTCTCTATGAAAATATCATGTTTTGTTTTTTACTACACGTTATAACCTTGTTGTAATACACTGGTCTTACAATGACGTAAATTCTCGTCAATAACGTCATTTATACCAGTGGTTATCAAGGCCTCCTAAAAAAACTTCAAAACACAGCAAATGCAAACACTTTTAAAGTGTTTTTTCTTTAATTTATTAACTTTTCAATGCTTATAATTTGTCTAATAAATGTGGAAATAAGTGATTTTGTTCAGCGCAGATGGTTTAATAAATCAATCTTCTGAGGTGACCCTTGGAGGCCCCCTGACGGCCCCAAGGGACCCACTTGCAAACTGATCCATCCAAAACTTCTGCCTCCAAGCACCTTCTAATAAATGATGTTTAATTATTAAAAACATGAAAAATAAACGTAATAACACGTATATCAAGAACGTTGACTGTAGAAAGTGAGTTTTGATGTTTAACTGTCAATCATACACCATTTTGCCGACGCTCGCTTTGCTCTATTTTTTAACATGAGGAAGATAAGTAAAGAGTTCTCTCACTCCTGAATCGCAAATCCCGCTGGCAGTTGGCGTTGACTTTGAACAGCTGTGGCTTTCAGGATCAGACTGAGGCAAACAAACAATTGTTTTCCGGCGAGTAAATGAAACTCATCCAAACACGTACACATGTAAGGAGAGACAAACGTGCTTTGAAAATCTATTTTCTGCTTTTATTGGACAGTGTCCGGATTAGGAACTATACTTACTAGCTTTTCTCATACTATAGGTCAGACTAGAAATATGACTTTTCACTTAAACAAAGAATAGAAATCAGATCTGGTTAAAAAGTCACACATTTTACTTGTACAAGTGAGAGAAGAACAGAGTTTACATGTCAGTCTGAATCCTTTTCTAAAGCACAGAGCTGTTAGTTCGCTGTTATATCATCGTTGCAGTTTCACAAGCCTTTCATTATCTTACTCCAAAGGTTTTCGACAAAGAATTTAACTTGAATTATTTATTATCCTCAAGTTCGGGGTTGCGATTACTCCTTTAGAGACCTGGCACGTAGACATCTTTACTTACAGATTCCTCTTCTATTAGTAGGAAAATATGTGGTTAAGTGACTTTGATAAACATACTTAAGGACTTCCTTTTACTATTCCTGAAATATAATATATATATAATAAAATAACAACGTTACAGCCATTATTGAAATAAATCTTTCCAATAGTTGTGAAAATTCAGTTTTTTATTACTTTCTGTGCCACATGTAAAAATACTAAAAATAATATTACAATATATAATAATAATAATAATATATAAAAAAATTGTCTTCTTATGTAAGGATTGAAGAATATTATATGAATAATATGCTGTAAAATGACATATTTCTGCTATGTACTAACATATGAAAGTCAAATGTGACAAAGGTCATACAAATGTATTTAATAAATAAAAAAACGTCTCCTGTGAGATTCCAAAAAGAAAAGTATTTTTAAACCAACAGGAAATGCGTCACGGGTGGTGTGACGTATTTTTTCCATATAAAAAGACCGGCCCGGGATGCCGCAGCACTCTGTTTTAAATTTTAATTCCAACCTCTTAGCGGCGAGCAGACGGGAGGTCGTGAGAGACAAAGCTGTGGGAGCAGCCGAGCGAGCAGCTCATTAGCAGAGTGGAACCTGTCCGTCCTCCATCTTGGATGCCACTTACTTCCCGCCAAAAAAAAACCAAACAACGTTCATTCACAGACACGCAAGGTCAGAGCTGAGGCTGGTTTTTATTTTAAAATAGTTCCTTTGTCAAGTCAATGTGACACTTAACACGTTTGTAAAGTAGAAATTGATTTAATATGAATATTATTTGACGTTTTAATGATAATCTTTTCTAACTTTGAAGTCTTTTTTAGTAAAGTTAGTGTTACAGTCCGCTGTGTTTACATCCAATAATAAAATATTAATAATACATTTTATTTGAAATTCATTCAATATAAACACTCCTTGATATTTAAATGATAATTTTTTCTAACTTTGATGTCTTTTTTTAAGTAAAGCTATAGTTACAATTCGCTATATTTACATCAATAATAATAATCATAATAAGACATTTTATTTGAAATTATTTAACATAAATATTCTTTGACACTTTAATGATTATCTTTTCTTACTTTGATGTCGACTGTATTTACATCCAATAAAAAAAATACTTTTATTTGAAATCGAATATAATTGAAATAATTGAAATATATTTGAAATGTAATATAATTATTTGTTGAAACTTTAATGATATATTTTTTTCTTACCTTTATGTCTTCTTTTTTTTAGTAAAGCTAGTGTTACAGTCGACTATATTTACAAATAATAATAATTTGTTGTGCCCTTTACCCCAATTGATCCAAAAAAAACAACAACTAAATATCACAATAACAATATAAAATATGTTGTTCATATTGGTTGAACAGAGGAATTGCCAAAATAATTGTACCCAAGGAATCAATAAAGTTGTATTCAATATAAACAGTAAAATATCTTATTAAAGATAAAAATACAATATTTTAAAATATATAAAAAAAAATAAAAAAATTTAGTGATTATAAATGTCTCAAAACCCATTTTAAAACAATTGGTCGATTATATTTTATTATTGTTTAAAGCTGCAATTTTGATATGAAATGTTTTCACTGTATTATAATAATATATTTGTTACTTTATTATATTTAATCAAATAACAACTTCTCAGTCCTGGTTTTTCATGCTGTCCTGCTTCAAAATAAATCCCTCCAGAGGGTTCGATTAAGATTCAACTTCAACCCGCGGCGGAGATTTTGACATATACAAGGAAAGAAAAAAGACATTTAGAAATAAAAAAACAATTCACGGCGCCCCAGTTAAAACACAGCTCTATTTCAAACAAAAAAAGGAAAAACTCCCAGGCTCTCTTTTTAACTTGTCCTCACTTCCCCTCCTGCCGGCGCCCATGCATAAACACTTTTTATAAATATATATCCAAGAAAGTGGGGCAGAGTGTTCTCCAGCATCAGGCACAGAACATGCAGCAGGTGTGGTTTCCTCGCCGCACCTCCTGCTCCACAACATCACAGCGATACTCTGTCGAGGCAGACGGACGGTCCGGCTTCAACCTGTTTTTAAATGTGTTACCGCTGGCGTGAGGTCAAAGGGCAATCCGGTGTTTCACCTCCAGTGTTACTACGTACAGCATCATTCTACCATCACTCTTTATTTGAGGAATATTACTTGCTGCTTAATAGGTTTTAACGGATCATTAAAAAACATTTTTAAAGTTACCAGGTAAATAAAATTATTTCAAAGATATCAATGAAAGGTGCTGTAAGAGAACGGCAGCCTTTCCAGTAGCAACACAGCAACGATCTTTAACTTTCTGGTTTTAATTCTTTCAATGGATACTTTTGAATTCAGAGAGTATTGTATCCCTTTCCTTGCGTTATTTATTTTTTTTTAAATCTATGTTCTATATATTAGCACTTTGTCATCCCTTGCACTTTGAAACCACCTTGACTCCGATGCATTTAAAATAATATTAATCATTATAATAATAATAATATAAGTATATATATATATATATAATGGTGCTATATAATAATATATATATATATATATATATATATATTATTATATAGCACCATTTTATTTTATAAGATTTTCAACTTGAAAACCCACCAAATGCCTAGAATTCCTACAAATGATACATGGAATGCCAAGCAAATCTATATATATAATATTTTGAATAATTTGGAGACAAACCTGATCAAGTAATTCTATTAATGCCAGTGTGTGACCCACCTATGGACATTTTTCATCTTCTTAAAAGGTGGATTGTCAACCTCTTGACACACGTGTGTAACCGTTTCCATTCTTCGGCCATAAATATCACTTCACATGCAAGATTTATCGCTCGCCTTCTCAATATCTGCGGCGTGTTGTACGCATCCTTCCTAGGGCAGGATCATGTTTGCTGATGCGTCGGAGTACATTTCACGACTTTAGATAAGTATTGATTACAAATATTCCATTAAACCAGGTACTACGAAATGCTGAGTCGGTTAAATGATCGTATGGGAGGATCATGGAAATCAAAGACATGATTGTGTATACTGTAAATGGCAATGCAAATGTACATTTAATTAACATGCATTTGAACTTACAACTCAACATTGCTTAAGAGGTGTCATCACTCTAAACAACCCTCTCAGTAACGGTGACCTGAACAAGTCCCACAATGCTTTGCCGCCCAGAAAACAATTTAGAGCTGTTGATCACTCTTGTTATAGCAACAACGATGGTACTATAATAAACGATACGTATCACAATACAGAGACAACCATATATTGCGATATATTGTGATACTGTAGTAACAAGGATATATTTGTAGTATTGAGTAGTTGACTCTGGTGTTTCATAGTTACAGACCACATGACTCTTGATGAAGTTGTAACTGCTTTCATTTGTTTTCAAACCAATATATGTCCAAACATCAGCTTTAAAAGCTGCTGGTGTCAACTGTATCCTCTCGTCCTCAGTCTTCATTGGCATCCTGTGAGATCAACCTGTTCCTTTCGATGCGGTTGCAGTATTGGCCAATATTGATGTATTAATACATACAATTGATCCTAATGTTGACCCTATACAGTACTGTTGCGACCACCGTCACCTAATAGAGCAGTGTGTGGTAAGGCATCATGGGAGTTTTGTTGGCACCATGTATGGATTACAAACATTCCATTACAAAATGCTGAGTCTATCATGGAAATATGAGGCAGGTAGGATATTTTTTGGAGGAAGTCTAGAGGCACAACACATCATCCAATCAAAATACTAGCTTCAACTATGAGCATATGATTGTGTAAAGCCTGTCATCACAACATTTATTTTAAGTTTCGATCCCCATCCCTCTCAGTAACAGTGACCTTAACAGATCCAGTTATTCTTTGCCGCCCAGCCAACCAATTATGGCTACCAATTACTTTTGACAAAGTAGCATAGAAGTACAATTGGAATACAGTATCGTTGCGACCAACCAGCATTCTACTATAATAAACTATAATAAATGACTGTTGGTTTCATAGTTCCTTATTTATCGTGTACAAAAATCAAACAAAGTATTTGCCTGCTGACAGGATTAACTCTCATCAACTCTGTTCTACTGCATGTTTTAAAAACTTCCATCCACCTAATGTGGTACGATACCATATTATCCTAAGACATCATTAAACAAAAAAACAACTTTTCAGGTAAGATATTTCTGAGGTAGCTCAACATGTCTTCGTGCACCCTGCAGGTAAATCTAAGCACTCACAATGCAAACTCATCTGTTTCAGCCGGCGGCACGAGAGGGTTTTTCAGTTTTCATCGACTATGTTACCTAATATTTACCGCTCAATAGGTTAACACCGAGGTGGTCTCAGCCTCCTACGGCGCGAAGTGGTGCATTTTTAAAGAGACAGGCAGCAGGAAGCCAGCCGCCTCCCTCGGTGTGAGGAAGCGCACACAAACAGAACCGCCGACCTTTAGCTCCAATAAACACCATTAAAAATGAACGAGGACGTAATTGAAAGTAACCGCTGGCATTTTCTTCCTTTGTAACTCCACCCATGCCCACCATTTTTTTTGACTTCAGAAAATCTTTCATGCACGATGACGTAAGTTCACTGTAAACTACTGTGAACTCTATGAACCCTCCAATTCAACGGGACGCCATTGTTGCCCTGTATCTGCGTGGCATACCTTTGACTAGTCAAAGCCAAATGGGCAAAAAATAAATAATGTCCCGGTCTTGGACTCTACGACGTGTGAAACCAGTGGTTTTAGTCATCAGGGCTCATTGTTGAGGCATTGGTGACTGGTGGGATAACTTTAACTAGGCCTAGTCTTGGTCACTTCTAGGGTTGTCCCAAAATCGAATGGTTTATTATCAAGTCAATGCCAACCAAAAATGATAAAGATGTCTTCTTATTTTGGTACAATTGGAACCAAATATATAGTTTTCCCGATCTCGATCTGTTTTGGATAAAGTGACGAGGCGTGTCTATTAGCAAGAATCTGGGGAAACGATATGTATCACGATACAGGGACCACCATATATTGCGATATAGAGTGATACTGTAGTAACAAGTATATATGTGTAGTATTGTCGAGTACTTGACTCTGGTGTTGCAGAATTTACAGACCACATGACTCTTGACGAAGTCGTAACTGCTTTCATTTGTTTTCAAACCAAACATCAGCTTTAAAAGCTCCACTGTATCCTCTCGTCCTCAGTCTTTACCGGGATTTCTCAAGATTTCATTGTTCCCTTCAGCTGCGTAATGACTGCTGCCATTAAGTGGCCGAGAAGTTTAATTGCAATACAAAATTGAACAAACGCTGTGAATATTTGCGAACCAAAATCTGTCCCAACATCAGCTGTAAAAGCTGCTGGTGTCGACAGTATCCTCTCGTCCTCAGCATTTGGGAATGTGTGGGATTAACCTTTTCCTTAAGGCATGGCTGCTTTTGAGTGGAGGTCCGGTCACTTCAACCAAAAAGCTATAGTCACATGTTATGAAACAACCAGGATTCAGGTCAAAACAATGACCAAGTCTCTTTGGTCTCCTCGTTACTCATTTAGTTTCACGTATATCTCTGTATTTTATCTATCAATATCGTAACTCTTTTCATGAGTGTCACTATCCGATGAGCAACATCTGCTCAGTAAAACCTGTGGAGGTAAATTCTAGACCCTGATCCCGCTGTGACCAAACTTACTCCCCCCACTGACAGAAGACAGTGGGAGTAATCAGCTTAATTAATAGACATAATCACCGGGTTAGAAGACGTCGCGTTGACAAGTCTGCTTTTCTAAAGACGTATTAAACACTGATTAAAGCTGTTGTTCTTTGGGCTATTTATCCATTAATGTGGACCTTTATGTCGATCGTCTCGAGTGTGAACACCACATCTTTTGGTGCAGTGGAAAATGCTCGTTCTTTTTTAACAATGGCTGAACAAACTTTACTTTAATTTGACTCCATCTGCCTTCACTTTATTATCAAAATTGAGTTGAATATAAGGTTTATTAAACAACTTTTTTTATCGTAATAAAATTGTTAGGGTTGGAGTTTAATTCAATATATTTACAATATATTCATAATTAAAAATAAAAACACCTTGACAATGTGAATAAAAGTAACTAGCATAAAACATTTTTGAAAAAAAACATTAAAAAAGAATATTAGTAAATGTATTATGGTTTAGGGTAAGACTAGGCACTAGGCACTAAGACTAGGCACTTACATTTTTTAATAAATTTAATTCATTCATTAAAAAGTATTTAAAATAAAATAAATAAATAATTATTTAAAATAAAGACAAGGTACTAATAGAATAAAAAGTTAAGAATAATTTATAATAATAATGTATTATAGTTTCCCATTAGGGCTACAGTTTATTTGAAATACATTAATGAAAAAAAACGTTTTATTTTTAAATATAATTAATTAATTCAACAATTGTTGAAAATGTAAAGAAGGTACTACAATTAAATATAAATCCATCCCATACAATTCATTTCAGAACTCCAGTAGCCATTTTTGGGGTCGATTTTTTGGGGGGGTGGAATTATGGTGCAGGAGTAGAGAGAAAGTATGATGTATTCTATTCTATCTTAATCTTCGTATCCCTTTTCACTTTGTCATATCTTGCACTTTTTTTTATTTTATTTGCACTTTGTTCTTGTTCTGGTTTTTATGTGCTGTGAACTGGAAATGAGGATACGATCAAAGGAACAGCGGGTAGCAGTGGTGCATAAAAGATCAGTTAAGGTGACCCAGTTCTATTTCAACAAAAATGGGTTGACAATTGAAAAGTTTGGTTCCTTTCTTGCTGTTTTCAACTGTTGTTTCACACCTACTCAGGTCAGCAATACACGTTTTTCAATCGCTGTCCGAGGCTCTTTCTCAGGTGTATTGGAAACACTTCCACAACCGCAAACAAGTCGACTGTATCCCGGTTTCCTCCCGTCGTTTCGTCCGTGGACCAAACTTTATTGCCCTGCAGAAAGTAAATGTGGCTGCAGTCGACATGGCGGCGCATCCCTCGCGTTATTGAATGTCGTCCGTGTCCCACTGGGGCCGACGTGTCCCCATAGAAGGTGGAAGATTACATTTTAAAAATGTACACTTCCCTTTGAACAAGGCGTTCGGCTCCTGCAGGTCACCGGGGATTGAAAACTCTGAAAGAAAAAAGGTACAAAGAGGGAGGGATAGTGGCTCGAGAAGTGAAGACATTTCTATACCTCAGATGTCTTTGAATAACCCCGAAGGCCAGATTTCTTCCACTTCTTGCGTCTTCCCCGGCAAACACTGAAGTACTCCTTCACAGATGCTATCTGAGGCCTCCATTGTAAAATGCACCTGATTCTAGAGGGCGGTTCACTGGAATAGAGATCGCTCTTTCAGTCGGCTCTGCGGCGTATTTCCCCGCGAAGCTGTTTCATGGCCGCCATTGGAAGAGTAATTGAAAATCCATGGTTGATTGACTCTGAGCCGGAGTAATTAATTTTCCTCAGTTGCCGAGCACAAAGTCCAACCACCGCCTCTGTGCTCTGTTCCCGT
Source organism: Callionymus lyra (assembly GCF_982586985.1). Lineage (NCBI taxonomy): Eukaryota > Metazoa > Chordata > Actinopteri > Syngnathiformes > Callionymidae > Callionymus > Callionymus lyra. Next base: position 9,442,046 of record NC_141820.1, on the reverse strand, counting down.
CCCTAGCATGACATGTATTGATATAGTACAGGTTGTTTTCCTGCCTGTATGTTTGAACGTACACATGGGAGAATACAATGAATACTGTGAATGATATTGGCAGCAAACAAAATGATTACTGTTCAACAGGCTTTATATGACTGTTGGCACATCTTTGATTAGTTAAAATGATGAGTGTAAATGAAGAAGAATGTGTAATTTGACTTTATAAGTTCAATATTTGGAGCTCTTAACACAAAGTGAAAGCTCTAGTGGATTCAAAAAATCTTCTTTCGGCATTAGTACAAACCTTTTTTTAGTACAAACACTTTTTTTTGCCATTAGAGGAATACATCGATGGAGCATTGAATTAGATCTTTGATTCGGAATAAGATTCTCTGCAGAGCTATTTCAGAGCTATTCCAGTTTCAAGTGTGGGGGATGATGCATCGACAAAAAGATCTGATCTAGGATGTTATGATTGATTTGACTCCTGATTTTTCATACACTATAACTTTATTGTATCAAACGTAGGAGTTCAATGCTGTGTCTCAAATCGCACACTTCTCTAAGTGCACTCCTTTACAGTACACTGTAAGTGCATTTACTAGCGCAGTGATCAAATTTCAACAGTGTAGTACTGTCTCAAATCAAACTCTGCTGCTACACACTTACCGTAAATGACTCGACGGCTTCTTCTTCTACAACTTTTTAACGCTGATCGCAACCGGTTGTTGGAACTCTATCATCGACACTTTTCGCCAATTGAAACAAGTTTTTTAAGTTATGTTTAATGGTATTATTACTGTTGTTATGTTGTTTTGTGGTAAAATTAGTGTTTTCTAGAGACATTTACGCCATTATACGCGTAACATTTTCGCACAGTGCTCATTGGGACGCACTTGTGCACTCAAAATATTAAGTGTTGGTGCAGAAGTGTGCGATTTGGGACACACTTCAAGTGTTCTTTGGATCTTGTTCATTAGTGAAGGTAGAATGAAATGGGAGGTTAACAGGCCGATTGTGGCGGTGTCAACAGTTATTCAACGATATTTGTTAGTAACTTGAGAGTTAAGCCAAAATGCAAAGTTGTCAGTATACTAAATAGTGACTGTAGAACATTTCGGGTTCAAGCAGCCCCTCACCCCGACCTCTGAGGAGCGTAAAAAAGACAGAGACGAAAGGCTTAACGTTTGTGTTTGAGTTCCTCTGGATCTTTCACTTGTGAGGGAAGAATGGAAGGAGAGTTTAACAGGCAGATTGGAGCAGCATCAGTCGTTATGCAGACGATGCACTGATGTTTGTTGTTGAAATCAAGTCGTTCTACATCCTGTATCCTCATTGATGGTCACGACTTGTGTGTCGTGGCCAAAGGAACAAGATTGTGGGTACAAGCAGCCCCTCATCCCTTCGAGCGGAAAAATACAAAGACAAAAACAGCATTTAAATTATTACCAAACCATTAGCTTCTGAAACAAGCTTGTATAACCATCTTAAAATACAAACTACATTCAGAGAAAAACGTGTTGAATGTATCACAAAAGGTCATTCACAACACCCGCGAGCAGGAGGATTCTGACCTCATGTAATGCATGATAGCATCCGGTGAATTTAAAACACTAAATTCAGAATATTTATCAATTTCAGGTACTTTATACCTCGCTGTCAAGTGTTGGGGCTTTGCTCTGGAAACCTTAAGGTATTAATCAATGGAATAAAGATTTTATTTTCCACGCTTAATAAAACATGATGGCAAAGCAGGATCGCTAGGAATTTACTGTATGAAAAATGCAGAAATATTTCAAACCTCTGCTTGAGGTATTGGAGCCAGAATGACTTGTGGGGAGAGAAAAAAAAGAAAATGGATAGAAATGGGATGGCAGGACTCACATTGGAAGACCTTGGCGCTTGTGTCTCGGAGATGAGTGGCTGATATAAACCCTGCATGCAGAGTGCAGCGACGGAACACTTTGACACCCCAGTCACGTCTCTCAGCGTCGTATAGCGCTATAATCATTTAGGATGGAGCCGAGACGAGGAGAGAGGAAGTGGAAGTGGAGGTCTGTAGGTGGCGGCTCTGCTCGACTGCCTCTCCAAATCTTCACGATCGTTTTTTTTTTTTAATATAGAAGTTTAATTCTCCGGGTATATCCTGCAATATACAAACTACAGCATCATAAATATGAAAGCCTTCCGGGCTGAACAATGAAGGATCATCAATAATTCAAGGATTCAATTCAAAAACATTTCCACAACGTTTTCCATATCTTAAAAACCACCAAGAACTGCATTTTGATTCATAGGTGAAATTGGATGCGGATGGTAGTCGCCGCAGATCTCTTCCGTAGATCATAAACATTCCCGCCAAGTAACCATATAATTAAAAACATTTCTTCTTATTTCACTTCTTTATTGGTCGTGCAACGTTAATGCCATGATGTTGGATATCAAGCACGAACATTACATTAAAACCCACTAAACCGTGTGATGCAATATATCCCTTCATCGCTAGCAAAGCCGTTTTACTTAGTCACGTTATTCATTAGAATTTGGGCTCCAACATCTGCCGTGACAGGAGGAAACATCTGTCCAATTAAAGCGCAAGCATTTCTCTACTTGTGTGGTGGCTCGGAACTTTTAAGCCAGACTTCACAGAACATAAGGCGAGACAACAAAGTGTTACGTCAAATTTTTATTTTTTTCGTTGAGAGTTCTTGGAATGCTGCCAACAATGGGACAAAACACAGGTTACACAACTTTTTACTTTGGTTTGGTATTTTTCTTCTTGTGTGATAAATATTTTGTGAGATAAACATTGAAAAAATGTTGTTAAAAGACCTCATTCCAGCTCTTGGTACAATAAGCATGGATGGACCATGGAGACAGAATCGTGAACCCAAACTGATAAAATACAGTCTTTAAGTTTGCCATATTGCCATCCTTCAAATGTCCTGCCCCCCCATTTGCTACCACAAAAGTATCCACCCCCTAATGTAAATTTGGAATCAAATACTAGGCACTGAGACAATACAATAAACAGTTGATATATATGGAGATATGACATTTCAATTGAAAAGTTTTCAAATATGGAGAATGACAAAATAACATGAAGAAAATACACAAAAGCCATCATGAATCTCATTATTATAGTTACATTAGTCATCATTATTATTGGTAATTACAAGAGACTCATGTTTTTTAAGCATCTATTTAGAAATTTATATTAGTAGAAATCAGACTTTAACTATCTGGCTTTTGCCATCTACCCTTTTAGTTGTGTATTAATTATTTCTCTCACAGATTGAGAGAGTGCACCAGATGAAATTAAATTACGTTTCCACATCAGCTAAAATTCTTAGTGTAAAAACCTAACTTTCCTGACTCACATGTTTCAAATGTTGAATCTTCCTCTCCAAGATGCATTAAGTCCCTCATCATGACCATGTTTTCAATTTATTACTTTATAAAGTTGCTCTGAAATCTGGGCAAACGATAGGTTACAAGAGCGGAGTCCATTCCAGCCAGCTGTAATCACGCCCCGCTTTGTTTATACAACGAGTCCCTTGGAGGTTGAGACTTCCGGGATTGATGATGTGCGGTGACAAACCTCCATGGTTGACCAATTACAGCAGAGTGGGTGCGGTTATGGTCAACAAGATTTAATCTCCAGAAAAACACAGTTTTCTGTGGGTGGGGCTTAAGATAATTTTCTAATGTAAATATTCAAAGTTTTCTACAAACACACACATACTGATGATTACAACAAAGGTCCAACATCTACACACTTACTCAACACTTTAGTTGCCCTTTTTTATTTTCCATCTATTATCTTCTATTTTAATCTTCAATATTTACAGAGGTTCCAAGAGATACATGTTGCTAAATGTCACTGCAGAATCACTGCAGCAAGAAACTGTTATTACAAATGGCCAAAAAAAACAGCAAATTAAAAACATTTGTTCATGTCCGTAACGAAATCCAAGGTAAACAAATTCATTTAATCAAAATATTCCTATCACTTATCAACACTTTTTTTCACCATTGTATTTGCAGGTTAATGAATTCCCACCTTCTGTTCCTTACTTTCCTGCAGGACGGCATCACAGGAAGTAGTACACCGAGCTTGAATTATTAAAAGGCAGGAGATGAAAGCGTTTTTGTGGGAGGAATTGTTCTCTGTGTGATCCAGTCAGTCAAGCAAACGAAAGGCTTCGACTGAGCAGCTAAAAACTAGCTGTTCTCCAGTCGATTGAGAAGCTAATGGTGGCGCAGCAAGTAATTGCCAGAGTAAGTAGCATATGGTGGATGCTACACTGGACTTGTCTGGGCTAAGTCAAGTGAAATAGGAAATTGAACTCTTTTTATATGTTTCGTTTCATGTATGTTACATGGCTTTGACTATGTTTTTGACAAGATTGTTGACTGTGTAATGAAATGAGGTTAAATCTAGCAAGTGCTTACCCACACTGGACATCTGTGTTCATTGGTCAGTAGAAAACAATCCGGGCTCAACACTCATTTAAGATTCCAGTAGAGTCGTACCTCGTTTATTGCTGAAGTCATGTTCTGAATACCCATTGCAATAAGCGAAGTAGTGATGGCTTTCTTTTTCACTATTCGAGTATGTTCGGGCCTCATAATCACTCTTTATGAAAATGGTGTCAAAACACTATCTGGATCTTATAATCCATGTGTTTGTGTCGTTTAGGCTATTGAAAAGTTTATTTTGGTGTCTAAACAAGAAGAAACCGTCTCACCTGCTGTTCATACAAAACTCTGCAGCGAGAATTCTGACCCGCTCTAGTAGATGAACTCACATTTCTCTGATCCTTAAAACTCTTCACTGGCTGCCAGTTTCTTTCAGGATCAACTTTACAATTCTGGTTCTTACTTGCAGATCTATTCATGGTCAGACCTTCCATCAGTGATCTGATCCAGACTTGCATCCCAGCTCGGGCTCTGAGGTCTGTGGATCAGAATCTACTGATGGTTCCTGATCACGCTTCAGGACCAGAGGAGAACTGTCAAAATACTTTACCTGGAAGATGGACTTCCTTGTTATAGCAAATATGAAAAGTAAAGCTTCAGATAAAATTCTATTAAAGTACTTGACTCCAGAGGTCCCTTAGCTAATGAAGACACAGAATGCTGATGTTCACTGAACCAATCAGGATACATGGACATACATACATTGATGGATCTACTGACTCCTTTAAGAAACATCTTAAGACGTTTCTATTTGTTCAGGCTTTTCCTTGATTTTCTGGAACTCCTGTGTTGTTCTCAGTATTATCTTGACCTTTAAAGTATATACTTTTTTGAGTATTGTTTTGATTGATTAAGCGCTTTGTGACCCTGGTCTAGAAAAGCGCTATATAAATAAATATTACTTACTTACTTACCTACAAAACACGGCGTGCTGGTTCAAACAGTAGGATCTACTCATGCATAGACGTCGGATATGAACCAGGATACGGTTCAGGACTCCTTCACAGATCACTTTTCAAAGCTAATCCTCAACATTACTGTTTAAAACCGACCTCTCCCTGTGACGCTCATTGAAGCCAAATTAAGACCCCCCCCCAAGAAAAAAAACACCAACCTTAGTCTTTGACCTAGTACTCATAAATCTCTTGCATTTTCCCATCAGCATGAGTTCAAACTAGTTGAAAGATTGACTTATATCTCAAGCTGGATTTTCATTTTTCCGCGTCTAAATAGCTGTTTGCAGGCAGTGAATGTCTGTGAGTGAAAACAAAAGCAATTTGCATGGCAAAGAGGTGTTCTGAGAAGCAGCAAGGCGGCGGAGCTGTTGCCCAGAGGACTGGACGCTTGTCGAGCAGTGGAGAGGAATCTGCTATTTTCTCTCCAGAGCCGTGGCAAGTCTGGCTTCCCTTCGGAGGGGCCGGGAAGGTTGCACAGCAGTGCGTTTTTTTGTTGTTGTGAGAATCAAATAAAGGTATGAATGCATGGAGACAGCCCAGGACAAGTTTAGAGGAGGTAAAAACTACAGGGAACAAACAGAGCGCAGTGGAATGCACATCGTCCGTGATGTTGTTTGTCATTGTCTACGCAGCGTATAGTGTGTCTTCGGGCGCGGAGGACGGATGTTTAAGCAGAGCTATGCTGTGTGAATGAGTGTGTGGGTGGAGATTAGAGAGATCAGATGATGACACCACAGAGAGAGGGAGAATAGAGCACTTTGGACTGATTACAGAATTGGACGTGGAAGCTGCTTGTAATCTCTGGAGATTCGACAATGATGGAAGAAAGAAATCTTCGGCAATGCTTTTGCAATTTGGAGAGAAATTCAACGTATGAACGGACAGAATATAAGGAAGATTGATTTAATAATCGATTAATAATGTTTTATTCGTGTGGGCAGAGCAAGCAACTTTTTTTTTCATATTAGATAATTGAGGAATAATGAGCATCAAATGTTACAATTTATAAATCTTTGACTATATAGTCAGGATGGAATCGTAGTTAAAATAAAGCGACACATAAAATGAGATAAAAAATGGCCCGAATTCAAAGTGAAATCAAACGAAAGTCAATTAAAATGTAACAAAAACATGTAATATATAATAAAATGTATCATATACAAGGCAACAGTGGTGCAGATGCAAGGTTGCAGGTTTGATTCCAGGTTGGGAAGGGAGCCAACTTGTGACCTTTCTCTTTGTGTTGCGTGGGTTTACTCCGGGAACTCCGGTTTTCCTCCCACAGTCCAAAAACATAAAGAGGTTTATTGGGAACTTGTGGAAATTGTCAAGACAGACAGACAAAGGAAAGACTTAGAACTTTCCAGATCGAAATCAAAAACAAATTATAATAATGAAACACACTAAATAAACACAAAAAGTAGTTTGAGTTAAAAAACTTAAGAATGTTGGCACGTCTTCTGACATTTGATTTTCTGATTTAATTTCTGAGGACTGGACTGTCAGAAGACGTACCAACATGAGTCTCATGTATATCATTCGGGAAGTGAACCAATGATGATAATAAAGTAGGATTGTTATGCTTCAAGCCCACAATCGCGGCCTGAGTCGGAGCAACAAGGGAACACAAGAACAAAGAAAGACGATTTAAAACAGGACAACTAAAACAACCATAATGGAAAGTAAACAACTGATGAGAGTACTGATAGTAACTCTGTCTCTGAAGTCATTCTCTCTCATGAACCAGTACATTTCACATCCAAATATTTCGTATAATACTGTGAAATCGTGATGGATCTGACTTAATGTCAGTTTCTGGTCTTCTCTCCTCAGGACCTAAATAAGTTGTGCAAATTTGATTTGGTTGTGGCGAATAATGTCTTTGTAGAATCAGCTCCTATATTATCTTGTTTTTTCCATTTGAGCTCCATTTTTAAGGGACCACCGTATAGGACGTACACTTGACTTTTAATCATGTGATGGCAAAGGAAAGACTTCTGAAGTCTCTGAATTGGTCTATAGCGCTGCACAGTTACGGTTGCCAGGCACCGATGCTGGTCATTGTTTCGCTCAGGTTGACGCTAACAGCTATACAGTATATTGTACTTTCACATAATAAAACGCATCTCGCCTGAACATTTTTATCACTTGTGCCACTTTTTATTTTAATCACCGAGCAGACCTGCGATCAGCCGCGGACTAACCGAAACAGTTGTGTCTTAAAAATGGCCCCGGGCTTTCGCCGTTAGCGGTTTGGCATCTCTTTCCCAGCTGCCATGATTTGTTTGTTGCCCGGAGATATTTTTCAGGAAAAAATGAGAAACAACATGCATGTTGCTGTAAATTATGCAACAATAGACATGTGTTGTGAAGGGACTCGGAGACAAGTTTGGGCACAGACTTTGTGAGTTTGCCGCTCTTTATATTTACAGAATGTACATCCAAAGATGAGAAGTCAGAGCAAATTAAATTCATCTGAATGACATCACTGTGCATCTTCAAATGTAAATCTTCTCTCCACACAGCGGACAATAGTTCAGATAAGTATCAGGAAGTGACAGAGCGGCAGCGTCGCTTCTGTATACATGAAACTATGTGGTAGTCAAGGCTTTAAATCCAGCAGGATAGTCTCGGGGGTTAATGTTCTATCTCTGCTTGAATGTCACTGGTTTCCCATTCCAAGAATTGGCTCAAAATCATGTGGAAACTTAAATCTTTGATCAACGTTCATGATGAAAAAGTGATTGACAGGACAGTGCTGAGCCAATGTAGGTTTATCATATTAACTAACCACTCTTCTTCTTCTTCTTTTTCTTTCGGCTGCTCCCTTCAGGGGTCGCCACAGCGAATCAACCTCCTTCATCTTACCCTGTTCTCTGTATCCCCCTCTCCCACACCAACCAACTTCATGCCCTCTTTCACAACGTCCATAAACCTTTTCTTTGGTCTTGTTGTGATTCGCATAGTTGATGATTTTACATTGGGCTTGGGCTCAAAAAGACACTGGCTTGTGACCCCTTAGGGCTGCATTATATTTACCAACCACTCATGAAATAAATATTATTAGTGCCTATGCTTTATCTCACTGATTGTATTTCTGGTCAAGTCTCCATATGAATGCATGCCAGGTGCAAATCCCTAAAAGAGTATACATTACATTGTAATGAAAACATTGGATAAGCGCCTTTCTCAGACCAGGGTCACAAAGTGCTTAAACAACAAAACAATACACAGTTAAATGACATAGTCTAAATGGTGAAGACAACATAGAGAGAAACACAGCAGCAAAAAAAATCACAAATAAAAAGGTCTTAAGATGTTTCCGTAGATCCATCAAACACAGAGGAAGATCGTTCCAAAGCTTAGCAGCAATAGTCTGGAAGGATTTCTCTCCTCTGGTCCGGAAGCGTGTTCAGGAACCATCAGTAGATTCTGATCCACAGACCTCAGAGCCCGAGCTGGGGTGTAAGTCTGGATCAGATCACTGATGGAAGGTCTGACCATGAATAGATCTGAAAGTAAGAACCAGAATTTTAAAGTTTATCCTGAAAGAAACTGGCAGCCAATGAAGAGTTTTAAGGATCGGAGAAATGTGAGTTCTTCTACTAGAGCGGCTCAGAATTCTCGCTACAGGGTTTGTATGAACTGCTGACAGCTCCTTCTTGTTTAGACACCAAAATAAACTGTTACAATGGTCTAACCAAGAAGACACAAACGCATGGATTATAAACTCCAGATCATGTTGTGACAGAGAGATTTTCCATTTTTTTTCGCAGTTTGGTGACAATGGGATGGGTGACAAATAGTGACCTAATAGTTCCTTATTTCAGTGCGAAGTCAGAGGTATAGATCGATGTGCTTGGGTTTTTTCTCTCCTAAAGTTTTTGAGATATTCAACCTTACCTGATTTCTGTTCTTGGATTGCTTATCTGAAAGTGACCTATGAAGATGTTGAGGATAAGATAAGGGACAAGGATTATTAATTTCCACAATCAAAGTAAAACCAATGTTGAAGTCAATTAAATTGTTTGTTGAAGGAAGACAATAATTGAGCCTTAAAAAAAAAAAAGATCATCCGACTCCTACTCCCTCTTAGGCGAAAATTACTTTCTTTTGAATGTGACTTGGACTGCTTAAATATTTTGTCCCGTAGTGAGATTAAGTTTGACACCACTGTCCTAGAATATTTGAAAAAATAAAATATAAAAACAAAACTCTAACTTGGGACTAAATAGAATAGCGAGTAAACCCATTAATTTAGAAATCAACACAATATATCACCTGAATGTTTCTTATTATTTCACCTTTAAATACATTTTAAAAACAGAAGCAGGTACTGTAGGATGAAGGTCTGGTTGTGACGGTGCTTAAGAAGAAAAAAAAAATAACAAGAGGAACTTGAACTGAAACTAAATAGGAAAACGGTTGAACTTTCAACACAAAATTTCTTTCTCATCTTCATTATCAGATAAAAACTCATGGTCGAGTGGAGACGTTCCAAAGCCAGTAACAACAGATAATCTTACTTTTTCCTTGTTTCTCTCAACCCTGCGTTGTAAGCTATTTTCTGCCATTAATGCGCTCCGTTTGCTTCCTTCAGGGTGTTTTATTTGGAGTGCTGATGGTGGAATGTACAACCTTGTGTTCTTTTTTTTATAAATTGATTATGTGCTGCTGAAACTCAACGCGCACTTCTCAAGAGAGGTTTTTCTGCACAAACCGAAGTTGTATTTGGCATAAACGACGGTTTAATGTGACTTATGCAGCCAGAAGAATCTGCATAATGTTGAGGAAATAATTGTATTTTTTCTCTAGGGGTCGAATGTTATGACGTCCTAGGACATACTGCGTGACGTTTGAATTTCATCTTTAATTATGACTCGCTCTGTACGGCGCCTGCGGTCTCAACAGCGTCCTGGTGACGCCGGTGTATAACAAACACAATGTAGGTCCTGCCGCGGACACTCCTCGACTATATCTGCGGGCCATCTCTTCACTTGCACTAAGTAGGAAAGCGATTGCCTGCAAATCAAATTAGCCGTCTAATGGAGAGAGATGAAGAGAGAAGAAAAATGAGACGAGGAGGGCGGAGAGGGTGAGAACAGTCATGATAAATCAGCAGGATTACGTTATTGTCTTCTTCTTTTTTTGGTGTGAATAGAGGAAGGGTGTAAATGAAGGAAATGGACACGGTGGTCTGAGTGATATCGACTTCGAACGTAGCTCCTTCAAGGATGTAGAACCAATTACGGCGGCCCATCCGGCGAAAGGTCCGGACAAACCGTCGGAGCTTCAGAAGTGCATCACTGGAATATTGAATTCGTTTTTTAATCCTATGCTTGAGCAACCAAGCCCTTGTGATACCAACAGAACAGATTTACTGAGTAATGCAGTCCTGAAGTCACAGGTTCGATTAAAGTCGAATTTTCGGGTGCTCAACTCATACGAGATTAAAGGTTACGACGGTGGTTCTTTATAAAGATTGAATTTCTCAGTATTGGAATAATACTTAGTGTACATATTCACACAAATAGAATAGAATAGAATAGAATACAAATAAAACACAACTTAATTAATGGTAGTTTGGTTCAATAATTCTGGACTCTGGAGTTTGTTTTTCATGTCTAAACAAGAAGGATGTGTCTCGCCTGCAGTCGATACAAAACTCTGCAGCGAGAATTCTGAGCAGCTCTAGTAGAAGAACTCACATTTTACTGATCATTATATCTTTTCACTGGCTGCCAGTTTCTTTCAGGATCATTTAAGTATATATGTGTATATTCTTTATTGGTTAATACATTGTATATTTGATCTATTTTCTATATATTTTATTTGGTATTGTTTTTGATTGTTTAAGTGCTTTGTGACCCTTGTCTGGAAAGGGCTCTACACATATAAACTACTTACTTACTTACTTAAAGTAAAAAATGCAGTTTTGTGCTTTAGGTACATCTACTGAAAAAACTATCAAGTGGCAGGAGCTAATCTCGCCAAATATTTGGGTACCTAGTACAATAATTAAAAAGTCAACAACACAACATAGATAATATGTATATATTAAGACACATAGAAGTCAGTCACTTCTATGTGTCTTAATATATACATATTATCTAACAGCTTAAGTATTTCTTCAGGGTTTATATGAAGTATTTTGGCTGTGTAAGTAAAGTAATAAGTGCCAGAACAATAACAACAGAGTAATGTATATTAACCTTTTTTTATTTAAATCACTGCCAATGTCGTAAAAAATAGCCACGCATTGGAGGACACGAGTCAATTAATGGTACAAAGGCGTTGTAGTACTTGTGAAAATGTACAGTTTACTACACACGTACACACTACAAACTGTGGAAAAATGTTTAATTCCAAATCTGGGGGGCAGCAACTATAGAAAATAGTTTATTATATTAAAGAAAACATTGTAAGTTTCATTTGAATAGTATCGTAATACTTTTTGAAATAATTTATTTTCGATTAATTCATACCATCTCTCCCGCCGATTCACTTTTTGGGGTCGCTGGGATTGAGGGAGGAAACCCGAGTGCCCGGAGTAAACCCACACATGCTCTCAGAACAAACCAGCAACCGTCTATCTTTAACTTTAGGTACAATTCTATGCTGACGATGTGAAATTATTTTGGTCTGTATTCCCTATTGTCTTTAATTGCATTGTACTTACAATGAAAAACAAAGATAACAGTCAACAGTAAATATAGAACCTTCTATTTCCATCTGTAATATTTGGTCTATTTTTGCTTTCTTTTAAACTCTTCTCTCCGCATGAAAACAAGAACCATCCCCACAGAGAAGGATAAATCATTAAAAAAAATGACAGCAACGACCACAAAACCATCTGGTTGCTCAGTATTTTCCACACTTTCACTCATTTAAACTGTGTTTTCAAGCGTCTCTTCTCGCTCCCAACTTGCTTTTTTCACCGGCGTTTCATTTTTTCTGAGGTCGTCGTGAACAGGTCTCGCTGTGACGATGATGGCACCGGCTTAGCTTGTGTCCCTGCAAACCCAGACTGCAGTATTCCGGAGCACCGGTGAGACAAATGGACAATTAAGGAAGCAGTCATTTGCTTTCCGCCACCAAAGAGTTGTTTGAGCGCGACGTGCGTGTAGACCTTCTGGGCACAAGTTATTACAGCCAATATTACTCCCAGAGATTTATTGGCAGAGCTGTCAAATATTTAATAGTCTAATTTACTGGGAGTGAAGTACACATCTGCAGAATGACGGGGTTTTGTGTTTTTTTTTTCCTCGGACGTCTCGCTGCTGCAGAATCCTGCTCTGGCAGGATGAATAGTTCACCACTGGTTTGTTGGAATGATTTAAACTCGGCACCACCGGCAGTCGTGGGTTCAGTTCAATTACATTTTATTTCATTCAAAGGGCAACTGAAGTGGTGATTTAAGTGTGTCGTAAAGAGATCTTGGACTTTCACTGGGCTCATCAGTGTGTGTGTGTTTGTACAAAACTCTCTTTTCGTTGAAATATTAACATTAGAAAATCATCTTAAGCCCCGCCCACTGAAAACATGAAATCAAATATTATACCCACTCTGCTGTGCTTGGTCAAACATGGAGGTTTGTCACTGCGCGTCATCTCTCCCAGAATTCTCCACCTCGAAGGGACTTGTTGTATAAACAAAGCGGTGTGCCCTTTTAAAGTGTACAATCATAACAGATTCATCTCAGTTTGCTTTACCGAAGAGGAAAAGTGAATTACAACGAGCAAGCATTTGGCGACAGTGGCGAGGAAAAATTTCCCTTTAACCGGCAGAAACCTCAAGCAGAACCAGACTCAGTGTAAGGGTTCTTCTCCTGTGACCGGCTGGGAGTGTGGAGGAGAGACAGGGAGGGTGGAGAGAGAAGTCGAGGGGAGAGAAGAGTGTGGATCAGACATTGAGAGAATTCTGGATCAAGTGGCAATAGCGAGATAAGGTGTAGGAGTTCAGGAAGTCCTTAGGCCGGTAGTTGGTTCTGTAGCAGAGGAGCTTGGAAACTGAAGGCCCTGGCTCCATATCAACATTTGCAGATTCATGTTATGATTAAAGGATCTGAATCTAAAAACCATGAAACCCGTCTTTGGTCCTAAAGAAAGTCTTTTGAGTAAAGTTGACTTAAACTAACTTATTGACGTTTTAAGACTCACAGACAAATGTGACTTTAGAGAAAATACAATCTTTATCCTTTGTGTTATCTCAGGGTTAAGGTGACCCTAAGGCCCGGAAAAAATCTAATTGATTTATCCCTTGTGTAGTCTCTGGGTAAAGATACATTTTCTCCGTCGTTCGCCTTGCCCCAGAGACAACACAAAGGTTACAAAATAAAACTAAACCTAAAAATAAAAATAATACAACCTTAGTATTAGAACAGGGACATATAGTATTCCGACTTTGTATAATAGTATTAGGAGACATTATAATAGTATTGGTACAGGGTTTAACACCACTGGTACATGATATAATACTATTGGTTTAGGGGTGTAATAGTATTAGTACAAGGAATTAAAGTACTGGGAGAGGGTATAATACTATTGGGATGTGGTTATTAGTGCCAGGACAGGGTATTATAGTATCAGAACAAGGTATAATGGTATTATGACAATAACAATTATATTGGGTAATGTTTCAGACATGAATAATCAATAGCTCAGACATTAAAGTAGTAAAGTAGTACATTTAAGATTTGACTCCCTGAAGTAAACTATAATATGTCAGTATATCACTGTCGTTACCAGAGATTATCATCTCTCGGACTCACAGAGAAGATCATCGTGTCGATCGAAACTATTGAAAGTGTTCGCTCAGCTTCTGGTCAACTTATAATTGTACCATAGCTACGCGTTTTTTCGACTCCATGGAAGTGAAACTCAAGATCCGTCCACATAAGCTTTTTCCTTATGACCCAAACAAATATTCCTGATGCATCATTTTTTGACTTCAAGACATTCTTTCCGTGCCACGTTCACTGAAGTGACCAAGTAAGCAGAGAAAAACAGCAGCTCATGCAGCGTAATCACCGCATCACACCACAGCGGATGCAGGGGAGAATGGCAGGGGGAAGGAAACGGGAATGGTCTCCACAGTTCAGCATCTGCTCATTAATCATTCATAGGCACCCAAGTGGCAGCAGCGGGGAGCGCAGCGAGACTTCGGGTTGCGGTATCAAATCTCAATTTATAAATAGCATAGTTATGGAGCGAGGCGGCGGAGAACCATCACTCACGGAGGATAACCTTCCGACGTGGGCGCACGTGTGCGTTCAATGAATCCCACGTATGAGCAAGAGCACGGTTACGACTCACGGCAACATGATGCAGAAGACTTCTGACTGTGAGTCAAGTTTGATCCGCACGCCGCCTTTGTTCGCTTCACGATATCGGATGAAATTGAATTTTGAAAACACGAAATCGAAACATTGACACAATTTAAAAGTAAAATTTGATGAAAGTAAGAAGATTTTAATAAATAGGGACAGAAAATGTAGTTATTAATTGATTGAAAACGAATTATATTTTAAATACCAATTATTTAAAATAAAGATTGAATCTTTTTAATGTAAAAATTATCAAATTCAATTTAATTAATACATTTAAAAAATAATTTAACCTTTCAATACAATTATTAAAAATTAAATGCAATGCTTAAAAAAACAGCATTTTTATTTTAAAAAAAATCAAAGTATCATTAGTTTAGGTTAGGTAGAACTTTATTGATCCCTCAGGAGGTCTCCTTCAGGAAATTGCTTTTTTCCAATTAGCCACAGCAATACAGCAATTATTCATAAAAATAAATAAAATAAGAACAAGAACCAAGATGATACAATCCAAGTCCAAAGATAAAGATAAGGAACACAGATCAAAGAAAAACAACAGAGACAAAGGATAAAAATACACTGAAAAACACTAAACAGAACATCATGATACCTTTACTCCACTCCTTACCTTACCTTCAATTAACTTACATTAAATTAACTATTCAATCTTCTGGTGGCACCGATATACATTCATACATAGGTCAAGGCCCTGGGCCCCTCCGAGTCATTTTACGTGGCCCATGATGGTCTATTGAAAACCCAAGATGATCAATGTTGACATGGAGAACCTTTAAAGATGTCAGTGTTTTAGATAAGATAGGGAACCGAGATTTTAGAAGTCAACAGTCATATTATCATCAAACTATGGCATTCATTGAGATAATGCCCAATTTCCAGAATATGGCATTATTTCTTGTTGCAATCCTCACCCAGAGACAATCATATGTCATTAATGGACTCTCAATAAAAATACTAACCCTTTGTCACTCAGATGTTTTTGTTCTGTGTTTTCGAAAGCAGTGACTTCTTCAATAAAGCCAAGACATCCCAGTGATTTGCTGATCCTCTTGTCTTTTAGACCAAATCTTAGCTCCTCAAAAGTATACAACTACTTATTCTAATGGTCCTTCAATGAAACTTGGAATCTTTTGGCATTTTTTACTCTAAGAAGAACCGCCCTTTTGCCATAAACTTCAGTTTATAAACATGTTTTGTCATAGTAAGGTTTATTAAATGTGGATATTTCTTTCTTTGCTTTGTTTTTTTTTAAGTTTTCCTACGAAAAGCGCTATATAAATAAATATTACTTACTTACTTACTTACTATATTTTAGCTCTTTGCGCCCCCCCTTTTGGTATATATATTTGGCCCCGGAGGAAATTGATTTGCCCACACCCTACCCTAGAATGTCTTAATAGTTATCTTGACTTTCATAACTTGGAATCTTTTGGCATTATTTCCTCTAAGAAGAACCGCCATTTTGCTGGGACAAATTATGTTGTCACGATGCTCGCCACAAACTTGTTGGGATCAGGGTATGTTTGTCCTTTAAACTAACATACTGGCCAAGAAAAATATTGCCCTTTTTTGTGTTTATTATTGTATTAACTTAAAATAAAACTTTCTTTAGTTTTTTGGTTTCTTTTGTAACTTCTGTGAAAATATCTTGCCCCTTAAAACAAACGGAGAAAATATTGATGTCTTTTTTGAAAGAAAAAGGTTATTTTTCTTCAGTTTATAAAAATGTTTTGTCATAGTTTATTTAATGTGGATATTTCTTTCTTAGATTTACTTTTATTCTTACTAGTTTGCTTTGTGATTTTCTTTAAGTTTTCCTATTATATTTTAGCTCTTTGCTCCTCGCTTTTGGTAAATAATGCGGTCCAAGTTATCTTGACTTTAGCCACTAGATGGTAATGACTCGCAGGTTCGGTTTCGTCTTCAACTGTCAAAAAATTGATGCTTAAAGACTCATAGAAACACTGCATTATCGGCTATATAGAGTTTTTGAAAGCAACTCACTCGCTCTAATGGATCGCTGATCCCCAGATAGTGTTCATTCACAACTAATGTAGCCCGTTTTTGTCTCTTTTGGCCATTGTGTGTGCACCTTGAGATTACATGGATTTCCTTGATTATGTACTGACAGTCACCCTGTTAATCTTTCTTCATCTCTAGAGCTAGCATAGCTCATCAAAATACCTCTAATGAATGCGACGTCCTAAGAGCGTCGTAATGTCTGGCCATTACTTTAAAGACATAGAAAGTATTGCGTCCACCAACGTGATACTTTCACTTAGTTTTTACAAGCGATAGTAACCGACCTCTCCGCGGTGACTTGGATGACTATCTTGTTTCCATGTCAATATCCTGCGCGCACACTCCAGCACACCTGGATCAATAGTGAAGTGCTTCTCCCTATCCTGGCCTGAGATTGCGACGCTCCACCACCACTCATCTCCATCCCTCAAGGGCGTCCCGTCAATAGACGGTCGTATGAAGAATGGAGGGGTCCTATAAACCTGTCTGGGTGAAGGAGTAATGAGAGAGCCATGTAGTATCACTCCTGCCACTCCACACATTTGATCGGTGACTCCGGGATCCACGGAATGTCCAGAGGAAAAGGCTCATATCACGCATGACCGCCTCGTACAAGAAGTGAGCGATGAGTTATCGGTTAATAAAGAAAACAGAGTGACAGGCAACCTGCATTGATGTAGGCTGTCTTTCATTTCCACCAGATGTCTTAAAAATACTTCTTTCTTACTCAGGAAAATACATTGTTACACGTATTTGTGAAGTCTGTATCACAGTGCATCATGACTTTAGATATTTATTGTGAGATTACCTGATAATCCTTCACCAATGATAAGGTGAGTGAGATAAATAGTAGTATTGGTACAAGGTAGAACAGTACTAGGAGAGTATAAGTAGTAATGGGGAAGTGTGTAATTGTAATGGGTTAGTGCCAGGTCAGTGTAGTATAGTATAGGGACAGGGTATATTAGTAAGTCAGTCGATAATTATTTGTAAAGACCAGGTTGACAAAGCACTTAAAAAATCTAAAACAATACACAGTTCAAATACTTCAAAAGGTAAAGACAACATAGAGACAAACACAGCACTGCAGGCGAGACAGATCCTACTTGTTTAGACACCAAAATAAACTGTAACAATAGTCCAGACGAGAAGAAACACATGTAAACACATGGATTATAAGATACAGATAATGTTGTGACAACATTTTCCTGAGTTTAGAGATTTTTCTCAGTTGAAGGAAACAGTTTCTGGTCAGTTTTCTGCAGTGTCGAACAAGAGACATGTCTTTATCAAATACAACACCCAGGTTTCTCAGGCTCAGTTTGTCATTATTATTATTTATTTATTTTTTTGAGGCCCTCACAAAGTCAGATCTGATCTATGAAGAACATGTAGAAAATGTTGAGCTAACAATTGTATTTTGTATTTATTATTGTATTCACTCTAAACTAGTTCTTTGAGACTCTTGTTTGTCATTTCATTGAATATTTCTTACCACTGAAAATCATTTGAGTGAATATTTAGATCATACTTCGAAAGGTTTTCTTTTAAATACATATTGTATTGGCATAGACAGGTTTTTGTTATGTTTTGATGTATTGAATTATATATAATCATTTGTTTCGACGGCCCCTTCAAAAGTCAGTATATAAAGTAGCCCCTGATGATATTGAATCGACCACATTTGAACTAAATTAATATTAAATATCACAGTATTCTTATTATTACTCTTTTTCTTCAACGCCTTGTTCATCCTACTACAATAACACTTGTCGCCCAAGAGAAGTCAGATCCAAGTGTGCGAGGGCAAGAGTAGAAGAGGAAGCCTGTGGGCGTCAGATCCACGCAGGGTGAGTAAGTGAAAGCCTGGAACAGAAGCGGATCACGAGCGACCGACTCGAACGGTCCAGATGTCGGACGTAGTCTCTCTTTAACGAGAGCGTAATCAATTCACCGGTCGAAGAAACCGTGAATTCAAATATTAGGATCCAGTCGCACGTGTCGAAAGATTGCCCCGTCATTGTTGTTATTTTTTAATTTCGCAGTCTGACACACACCGGCTGGATTACCTCGCCGATGACGGCGGACGCGAGAGTGACAGGTTCTGAAGCCGACCGCAACAGGACTCGACCCGATAAGAGTGATGAGGCGGGAGCCGTCGATGGAACGGCAGCCACGATGTATGCGTGTTGTCTGTTGGAGCATGTTTAGCGTTATGCTCGAGGTGATTGACATGTTAGATCAGCAGCTCCGGCGAGGCCACGAACCGCTCGGAGGAGGTGACGGCAACGCCTGTCAATCATCTGGTTCTGGAGACTATGGCTCTTTGATGGAATAAATAATACATTCACGATTAATAACATATTTGGAGGACACGTGTGTGTCACTAACTCTTTTCAAATGTCCAGATTTGGCCCCTGAAGTCAGATTCTGTGGCCCCCGCAGGAGGGTTGTCTTAAATGAAAGTAGATTTATGTTTGTGTTGGTGACATATATGTCACCAGGGGTTTAAAAGAAGACCCTGGAGCGGAAACAGTCACAGGAGTCCGTGGAAACAGTTTTAATGAAAATCGTCCAAATAAATCGAATTAATCCAAAACGTATCCATTAATTAATCCATTAAGTATTCCGTTAATAAATCCAAAACATATCCAATAATTAATCCATAAAGTATTTAGTCAATAAATCCAAAACAAATCCAATAATTAATCCATTAAGTATTCCGTTAATAAATCCAAAACATATCCAATAATTAATCTATAAAGCATTTAGTCAATAAATCCAAAACGTATCCAGTAAGTATTCCATAAAGTATTCAGTCAATAAATCCAAAATATATCCAGAAAGTGATCCAGAACGTATTCAATCAATAAATCCAAAATGTATCCAGTAAGTAATCCATAAAGTATTCAGTTAATAGATCCCAAATGTATTCAGTAAGTAATCCATAAAGTATTTCAGTCAATAAATCCAAAATGTATCCAGAAAGTAATCCATAAAGTATTCAGTTAATAGATCCCAAATGTATTCAGTAAGTAATCCATAAAGTATTTCAGTCAATAAATCCAAAATGTATCCAGAAAGTAATCCAGAACGTATTCAATCAATAAATCCAAAATGTATCCAGTAAGTAATCCATAAAGTATTCAGTTAATAGATCCCAAATGTATTCAGTAAGTAATCCATAAAGTATTCAGTTAATAGATCCCAAATGTATTCAGTAAGTAATCCATAAAGTATTCAGTTAATAGATCCAAAATGTATCCAGTAAGTAATCCATAAAGTATTCAGTCAATAAATCCAAAATATATCCAGAAAGTGATCCAGAACGTATTCAATCAATAAATCCAAAATGTATCCAGTAAGTAATCCATAAAGTATTCAGTTAATAGATCCCAAATGTATTCAGTAAGTAATCCATAAAGTATTTCAGTCAATAAATCCAAAATGTATCCAGAAAGTAATCCATAAAGTATTCAGTTAATAGATCCCAAATGTATTCAGTAAGTAATCCATAAAGTATTTCAGTCAATAAATCCAAAATGTATCCAGAAAGTAATCCAGAACGTATTCAATCAATAAATCCAAAATGTATCCAGTAAGTAATCCATAAAGTATTCAGTTAATAGATCCCAAATGTATTCAGTAAGTAATCCATAAAGTATTCAGTTAATAGATCCCAAATGTATTCAGTAAGTAATCCATAAAGTATTCAGTTAATAGATCCAAAATGTATCCAGTAAGTAATCCATAAAGTATTCAGTCAATAAATCCAAAATGTATCCAGTAAGTAATCCATAAAGTATTCAGTCAATAAATCCAAAATGTATCCAGTAAGTAATCCATAAAGTATTCAGTCAATAAATCCAAAATGTATCCAGTAAGTAATCAATAAAGTATTCAGTTAATAGATCCCAAATGTATTCAGTAAGTAATCCATAAAGTATTCAGTTAATAGATCCAAAATGTATTCAGTAAATAATCAATAAAGTATTCAGTTAATAAATACAAAGCGTATCCAATAAGTAATCCATAAAGTATTCAGTCAATAAATACAAAGCGTATCCAGAGAAAAATCCAAAACGTACGAAAGCAGTCCGACAGGATGCAGGACACGGCTGAGGATCGGCAACTAAGAAGAGAGACAAAAATAACTCACTGTTAGTAACTAAAAACGCTGACAACGTCAGGAACTGTACGTCAGAAATCTCAGAACGATCCTGGGAAACCAAACCCTGGTCCGAAGACACAATACTCTGACGAATTCTCCCGGGAAGAAATGCTCCTTATCAATGGGAAGAACCCGCCACTCCATCATCCTCAGCTGTGGGACCAGAAAACACAAAACAAACCCGAAACAAACTGACAAAGTTAAACCAAAAAACAAGGGAAACATGACAGTATAAAGATGCCAGTGTCAAATATAAGACAGTAAGGTACAGATTATTGATGTCGACAATTGTACAATAATTGAGATTTTAATTAACAATTCAACTGATGGTGAAGGAAATTAATTTGATGTTGACTAATAAAGATAAAAAATAGTTTATGTCTGATGTTGAAGGAGAGAAATGTGATGTGTTTGATTAGGACAAAGAGAAAATAGAAAGATCAATCAGATCCAAACTTCCTCTTGGTAAATATACATTTGGTTCTTCCTGCGACTAAATCTGCGATTATTTGTCAAGCATTTCAGGCATTTTTTAGCAGTAAAGCCACACCTGATGTATGCTAGCTTGTATTTTCAAGTTTTAGAAGGCCAATAGGTCTTAGCTGTTTTAGCGGCATATTCTGTCTGCTCCTTTGGCCCATTTCCTGTCAGTAAACTGTCCATTTCCTGTTAACTTTCTACTTGGTAACAGGTGCAAACAGCCTAGTTGGAAAAGGGAAATCATCAAAGGCAGTTTATTTGATTAAATCTGAATAAAAGTTCAGTTTTTGACATGTAAGTAAGTAAGTAAGTAAGTAATTATTTATTTATATAGCGCTTTTCCAGACCAGGGTCACAAAGCGCTTTAACAATCAAAACAATACTCAAAAAAGTATATACTTTAAAGATCAAGATAAAACTGAGAACAACACAGGAGTTCCAGAAAATCAAGCATGTGATGATGGATAAACAACAACCAAACACCATATTGTCATAAAAGAACGTGATATATATCACATGATAAAAAAGCATGTCTTCAATTTACTTTAAAGAAAATAAACACAATTTTTTTTTTATGGTTTAAAACGTTGGAATGAATA
Source organism: Callionymus lyra (assembly GCF_982586985.1). NCBI lineage: Eukaryota > Metazoa > Chordata > Actinopteri > Syngnathiformes > Callionymidae > Callionymus > Callionymus lyra. The sequence continues at coordinate 9,420,008 of NC_141820.1, read as the reverse complement.
GGTGAATAAAATACAAAATCTATTTGCTAGTTTTGCTATCAGATGCGTTGACCTCCTAAGGGCCATCTGGCCCTGGGCTGCTGTGTATACTGTATTTTTTTAGACTATAAGTTCGACTTTTTTCATGCATGTATTTATATATATATATATATATATGATAATTTAATATGTTTCACATGAAGAATTCTAATGACTTAGTGGTTTGGAGTGAGATCCAGAATTTGTCAAACTTGTTTTCGTCCCAAAATAAGACTATTTCCTTAGAAATTGTACTTTGATTCTATCAGCCGCTCTGGTTAAATACCTGGAAATGACAAATTCTTGCCATATTTCGCACACACACACCTGGTGCTAAACTGAAACATGTTATTGTAGAAATCACATTTCGTGGCCCAGCATTTATCACAGCTGGCAAAAGAATCTATTAGGCTTCGACCTGAGAAACAGTTTCAGGCTTTCATGGAAAACGCTCGTGTCGTAAACATGACTCAGAGCACGAGACGTGGTTGTTGCGTTTCTTTCATCTTTTTCTCAATGAGAAGTTTCCCTAACAAATGTTTTCGCGAGGTGAACTCACACGTTGTTAGTGATTCTGCTGCACTGTTGAAGCTTCTGAAACCACCAGAGCGAGGAACTGTCATCAGGCTCCGCAGCTCAGGACGCAACACAACAAGAGTTCAAGTAAACACTGTCAAGTCTATACGTCGCACTTTGACCTTTTGGTTTGTGTGGCCAGTAAGTGGACGAGCATCACGTCTGCATTATCTGGTTCATTTTACACGTATTGATTTTAAACGTCAATTTTAGAATTTTTTTTAAGATCTAAAACTAAGAACAATTTAGTGGGACGTCAAGGACTATATCCTTGTGTTTTGTATTTCATTAGTCGGTACCTTTAGTGTGTTTGAAATAAAAAAACTTGTTCTTTTTCTTAAAGCTAGGAGAAAATGTAGTAATTCTTTTATTAATTTTCTGTGCAACTTATTCCTTAATGGGTCATGCAGGGGGGCCGGGGCCTATCCCAGTTTCATTGGGTGAGAGACGGGGGACACCCTGGACAGGGCTCCAGTCTTTCTCAGTGCAGACAAAGACAGACAACCATTCACACACACACTCATACCTACTGACAATTTATCCAAGTTCTCAATCAACCTCTGTATGTTTTTGGACTGTGGGAGGAAACCGGAGTGCCCGGAGTAAACCCACCACTGCGCTACCATGTGCCCTAGGAGACAAGGTTTTCATTTTTATACTAAAAGACAACCCTTTTACAGAGGATTTTATCAGAGTTCATAGGTCACTCAACTAGTATTTACGCTCATTACTATTCTTAACTTAAGTACTGTTATTAGTTTCAATAAATTAAACTTATTTTGAATGAAACTAATCTAGGAAACTTAAATGACTTCAGAGAATCAGAGGAAATTCTTAATATTCAAGACAAAAGATACAATCAGATTTTTAATACATGTCCAAGTCTTATATAAAGTCAATTTATATAATGGTAACGGTTACTGTCCAGCTTCAGTCTCCTGGAGCTTCCCAGACAAGAACATGGTCAGTAAACATTTCCAAAATTAATGAAATACTTAACAGTAAAGATGATAATAATATTTTAGATGTTAAGCTATATATATATATATATATATATATTTATATAAAACATTTATTTTTTAATTAGTCAGTCAGGTTGCTCCACCTTGAAACTGGATGTAAGTGCATTAATGAATGTTGTGATATTGATCACAGCTGTGATGCCTTCACGTTGAGTATTTACGGCACCGGCGTCTTGTTTATATGAACAGCATGGATTTGTTTAAGTGTAGTTATGACCAGTGTTTGCATTTCTTGGCACATTGACAAGCTTGTAAAACAAGACGCTTTTACGGAGGTTGAAGCTGTCGGATCGTCGGATTGAGTTACAGTCTGCTGCCGAGAGAAGCAAAAAGAACATTTGCATTTGGAAACGGAGAAAATGGACTTGGAGAAACAAAAGGGTTTATTAAAACGTAACCAAACATCTTCAGTGTGTTTGTCCAACTTGCTGTCTCCGAAACGTAGATTGAAATGTTTGTACGGGTATTATTTTCCAGGTAAAATAGTGAGATGAACACTGGAAATAATAAATTGAACTTTTGAATCAATTGAGCATTCTTGAGTGGCGTTACAGACGAGTAGTTTAGAGGTGTTTGAATGTTTTTAAGTGTCTTTTTGGACGAAGATGAAGATGAAGACAACTGAGCTCCAGTGGCTACATTAAAATGAACAAAACATTTTTGTTTATAACTCTTAAAAAGAAAAGATTACTATTAAAATAATCCCAACTCTTATTCGACATGAGGGTGAGTACAAATGACTATAACTGACCTTCTTTTGGCAAGTCAATGAGTGTATGGATCATGAAAAAGAGCAGAGACTAGGTTTGTTTTCAAAAGAATGTCTTGCTTCTTTGTAACTCCCGTACAGTACGATGATTCCTAACCAGTGTTCCATAGGTCATAAATGTACGATGTCATTATGTATGTTGTGGAAAATTGTCATATTTAACCAGTTTGTTTTCTTTAAGAGGCTATTAAGATGCCCCTGATTCAGACTGTATACAATATATTTAAGTGTGGCACCAAATGAAAGTAGCAACTTTTGATAGCGGCTTCCAAAGTTGAAATGTTTGTTAAACTCTGTTACTGTAACAGTGTACTTGTGACGATGAGTGTGACCAAACATAAAATCCTTCTGTGTTCACAACACATTTAATTAAAAACAACAGTCATGATCTTCATCTCCTCCTTGGACATTATTTTCATTGAGTTATTGATGCTCAAGAGTATATTTGATTGAAACTTGTCGTCTTTAAATTTGCACTGCGAAAGGTTTTTGGACCAAGAACGGGAGATTGTAGTTGGATTAAAAATGTTTTGAGAAACGGATGATGTTTATAAACATCTTAAAGGGCAACTAATGTAAAACCCCAACTCTCCTGACTTAAGTGTTTCTCTCCAAGATACAGCAAGTTCCTCATCATGACCATGTTTTTAACTTATTACTTTATTAAGCTCTGAAATCTCCTTGGAGTTGGAGACTTCCGGGACTGATGATGCGCGGTGACAATCCTCAATGTATGACCAATCACAGCAGAGTGGGCGTGGTTATGGTCAACAAGATTTTATCTCCATCAAAAGTGGGCGGGGCTTAAGAGCATTTTCTAATGTCAATATTTCAATGAAAAAAGAGTTTTGTACAAACACACACTGATGATACAATAGAGTCACAACATCTATTTAACACACACTTAAATTAGTTGCCTTTTAACATTAATAGAAACAAAAATTTACGGTGATGTTTTTGGTAGTTTATTCTCGAGACAGAATCAAGACAAAAAGTGAACTTGATATATTGTTTGTATTATTTTTGTTTAGTGGTGTGCAGTGTTAATAGTATTAAGTCAGTTGTGCCACTTCACCAATTACAATCTTGAGCCTGCAGGGGGCAGTCATTTGAAAGAAGCCATTTTACCCCTCAACCAACGTCATCCATCAAGTCCTTCTGTCTCCGTCATCACAGATCAGTTTGCAGTCAAAGGTTCAACGCCACGTCCTTTATTAAAGAAAAACTTTTCTTCATCAGGTCTCTTTACCCATCACACGGTTCATGTCACCGACATATCACCTCGTCCTCAGTCTTTCCTGGTGTTAATGAGTCCTGGATCGTGTTGGTGTGGGGTCCAGATCCTCACCCTGTCGGCCTCCTCTCCAGCTGAGCGCTCCCATCGTGCACCAAATGCCTCTCTTGAATATTGAATAAACCTCAGGACCACCAACATGCTTCCTGATCTGCAGTACCACCATAGCTTAGCTCCAGACAGCAAGTGAAGGGAGAATAGAAAGCACAGATCGAGGCGTGATACGCTTAAGAAAAAACTATTCTTTCTAGTACAAAACACAGTATTTTAGTTTTACAATCAGCCAAGATAATCTCACAGTCCTACATTGTTGCATGGTACAGTATTTTCTGTAGCATTCAGTTCACTGGATTAGAAGAACATTTTGTTCTACTTCTGAGTATTACTACTTACATTCTGACTACAAACCTTTGTGAAGTTAAACTATATAGCCTTGAGGAGCTAAACTACAGAGCCTCATAGTGCAGCGTTGTATCGTGGAGTAATACTACTAAGCATAGCAGTGAGGCTTAGCATCACAGAGTAATACAACAGTTTTGTGGTGTGATACTACGGAGCCTCGCCGAAAAATACTATGCATGTTCACAGATTAATACTATTGAGCTTTGCATTAATAGTATTTTTCTTTATTACTTTTAGTTTGTTTTTTTTTGTATTTTTTTTTTTTTGTACTTTTAACACAACAGAGCCTCTCAGAGTAATATTAGTGGCATTGCGGAGTGGCACTACTACTCAGCTTTGCAGAGTAATATTACTCAGAATTTTAAAGTAATAGTACAAAGCCTTGCAGAGTAATATTACTCAGAATTTTAAAGTAATAGTACAAAGCCTTGCAGAGTAATACTGCGGAATAAGGCTACGGAGATTTCGGAGGGAAACTATGTAGTCTAGCTGTACGGCAGAGCATCTTTGAGTGGAACCACATAGCCTAGCGAAGTAATAGTATGGAGCATTGCAGAGTGGTACTACTGAGCCTCCTGCATTAATATTACTGAGATTTGTGAAGTCATTTTACGGAGCCTTGCAGAGTAATATAGCGGACTAAAACGACGGAGCCTTTGGAGTGATACTATGGAGCCTTGCTGTGCAGCAGAGTAATACTACAGAGCCTAGCAGAGTAATACTAAGGTAAGGTAAGGTAAGGTAAGGTAAAACTTACCTTACCTTACCTTATTACTACAGAGCCTAGAGGAGTAATACTATTAAGCCTAGAGGAGTAATACTACGAAGTCTAGGGGAATAATACCACTGAGCCTAGCGGAATAATACTACAGACCAGCAGAGTAATACTACGAAGCATAGTGAAGTAATTCAATGGAGCCTAGCATAATAATACTACGAAGCCTAGCAGAGTAATACTACAAAGCCTAGCGAAGTAATACTACGTCGCCTAGCACAATAATTCTACAGAGCCTAGCAGAGTAATACTACATAGGCTAGTGAAGTAATACTACACAGCCTAGTGGAGTAACACTACGGAGCCTAGCTGTGCTAGCCCACCAAATTTGCAATAAAACGTTTTGAGATACTTTTGAGTGCAGTGTAAAACTTTTCTTTATAGTTGTGTTTCAATACAAATGTTGGCAATAAAAAATAATGTTGATGTTGATAAATAAAAGTTCACTTTAACCTTCGTCTCTCTTTGCTCCGACTCCGTTGGCTCGTGAGGTGAAACATGACGTATCCGACCCGACGGGCTCCCTTCATGGCACCCACGGCTCTGTTCTCTGGTCACATGCCTATTACTGGTGCCGGCGGCAGTGGTCAGGGGTCAGCGGGCGAGCAACAATTATTAACCTCTTTCTGTGCCGCACTAAGTCGCGCCTTGATGGCACCACGGGGAAACGACTTCCAGACGACCTTGTCACCAGTTCACTGATCCAGAAACAACATAGAAACACTGACCGCTGCGGAGAGAGAAACATCATAAGCGTGTGCGCTGATCAAAAACGGTGTTGACATCCGAGATAAACATCCAGACAAAACAGCTCCAGGTCGGTGAAGACAAATATTCTCGCCAAAGCGCTTCTGTCGAAACCGAGAGCTGTTGCCGCCCAGAGCCGATCCTCACACGTTTAATTACTCCTGGCCGAGTGAAACGACACCTTTTTTATTCCACCGGACCGTGAGCTTCGGGCAGAACTCTTTGGCTTCGAGCGCCAACACGTGTCTTCGCCTCGGCTCGTGCGATTGGCCGGTTCTTGCTCCCTGCGTGAGTGGAGACCCGACTGTAAAGGCTCAGCCCTCCACCAGAAACCATTACTTTTTTTCGGCTAGCCCTCTTTTTAAAAAAAAAAAAAAAAAACGCTCTTACATAAGAGCTTCTCTCTGATCCTATTTTTGTCTTCTCCCCTGGAAAGGCTTTTCATAGTTGACTGAAAAAAACTGGCCTCGTCTCTAAATAATGCATCTGAGCTTCCTCTTATCTTGACTGGTTTAATAAAGCTCACAAAGCGGTGACGGATGGGCTCACTTTCTGACAACAACCTCGACAGCCAAAAGTTATGCTGCTAACAGATAATGAAAAAAAAAAACAACCATGGAGAAAACAGGTTTAATTCTAGTAAATGTATTTTTTCTGTTTTTCTTCCTATTCCTTATTAAATAAGCTGATAGAAAAGTGTCTTACTTTTTGTCTTCCTCTGAGACACATCCTGAAACAAACCAAAGCAAACCTTTATTGGCAAGAGAATGGCGACACGATACGTTTCACGCTATAGGGGCAACAATTCCATATACTGTGATACCGTAGTAACAAGTATATATGTGTAGTATTGTCGAGTACTTGGCTCTGGTGTTGTAGAATTTACAGACCACATGACTCTTGACGAAGTCGCTTTCATTTATTTTGTAACCAAAATATGTCCAAACATCAGCTTTCAAATCTGATGGTTTCCACTGTATCCTCTCGTCCTCAGTCATCGCCAGGATCTTGTGGTATTTCATAGCACCTATAGCTGCGGCGAAAGTAATGACTGCTGCCATGTAGCGGCCATAACTTTAATTTCAACACAAAAATGTACAAACGTGTTCATGTTGATTCAAAACTTTATCTAATCAAAAACCATGACAAAAATATGAGATTTTTTGTTTAAAAACTTGATTTAAAAGAAACCTTTTGTCTCTCCTTTGTCTCTTTTTCCTTTTCATTAAACTCAACTGTTAGATTTTAGATACTTTTGCTACAAATCTAATACATTTAAAATACTATGTTATTTTATATTAATACATTTGCTCTGTTGCCATTTGTAGGTAAAAAAAAATAATAAAGGAGAAGAAGACAAGAAAAAGGTTGTTATAAATAAAGTAAGAATGTAAAGTTGTTAAGAAAAATGATGCGTGGACTAGTTGTGGAAACACTTTGTGGTAAAAATTGCCTAAAACTTCTTGTATTTTTCATATTAATACTTCAAATATTGATGTATTGATATTTATGTATCTAACCATAGATGTCTCTCTATTTTTTTTTCTGCTACTATGATTATACTTATTACTAAAACTTCTACTATAATTGTTTCTACTAGTATAATTTCTACCACAAATCTTCGGTTGGTTTATAAATGGATGTTTATTAATAAACTTATGGATCTATTCGTCTTTGAAATTACACATTTTGGCTTCTGACAGCCAATTAAAATCTCTGTATTCAAAACCAACACAAAGTCATTATGAAGTGGTAATTTATTTGCTCCTTAACGACTCCAAAACACAAACTTATTTTCAGTTTATGTTTATTAAACCAAGGAAGGTGCGTCAAGGTTTTGAAATCTTTGCCCAGTTCGTCTTTAATATTCACTTCAATAATCGACTTTATTGGTTTTTTAAAAGATGAATCCACATTAGTTTTCGACAACCTGGGAAATGTGACTGAGAAAAGTCAACAATGTTATTGTCTTTGCATAAAAATAAAGTGAAATTAAAGGATTGTGAGTTTAATTCCAACTTAAAAACAATATAATCACATCAGTTTATGCTTTTTTTTCAAAGTACAGAATCTTTTGAAACAAACAAACAAACAAACAAGTTGAAGGCAAATTGCTTTTTCTACTTTTGACCTTATTTATCGTATGTTGACGAAGCAAGGATTGGAATAATCAGTTTTCTATCCTTAAAGTCCCTTCAGAGATCCAAGGGAGCGTCTGCCGTTGTGGGGGGTGCAAACGGGCTTTAGCTAAAAGAAGATGAAAGCGACGCATGGAGGGAGCCTTTGAAGTCGTCTCTAGTCCGGTGGGCCAGTTTAGATCCAGCTCCAGTCGTGAGACAAACTCCAACTCAGTCGCCGGATATAATCGATTTGTAACTGAAGATACTTTTGTTTCAGGGTCTTTTTTTTTGTTGCCAATTGTAGGATGTGTACGTGGCAACTACAAGTTGAATAATTAAACCGTCATGTTGTAGGAACAGAAAACACTTTGATGGCTTCGCACCTTCATCTAAAATCAAATGGAACAGATTGAAGCGAAGAAAAAAGCGACGTCGTTCGAGGCTCATTTGTGCTGCAGCAGCTTCGGTGTCATAACAATAACCCGGTGTTTACTTGCATCATGAATCACAAGTTGATGCTTAATCTCTACAAAGTATGTACATCATTCTGATTCATATTCTTCATTAAATGAACTGATGGGAAAGTGTCTTACTTTTTAAAAAGTCTTCCTCCGAGACACTTCCTGAAACAAACCAAAATATTTATTGGCAAGAGACTGACGATACAATACGTATAACGATACAGGGTCAACGATATGATATATTGTAATACTGTAGTAACAATGATATATTTGTAGTATTGTCCAGTAATTGACTCTGGTGTTGTAGTATTTTCAGACCACATGACTCTTGATGAAGTCGTAACTGATTTAATTTGTTTTTAAACCAAAATATGTCCAAACATCAGCTTTAAAAGCTGCTGGAGTCACTGTATCCTCTCGTCCTCAGTCATTGCCATGTCATATGTGTCACAATATAAGGACAACGATACGGTGTATTACGATGTATAACAATACATTGTGATACTGTAGTAACAAGTATATTTGTGTAGTATTGTTGATAACTTTACTCTGGTGTTGCAGAATTTACAGACCACATGACTCTTGACGAAGTCGCTTTCATTTGTTTTCAAACCAAAATATGTCCAAACATCAGCTTTAAAAGCTGCTGGAGTCCGAGTATCTTCTCATCCTCAGTCATCGCCTGGATCTCGTGGTATTTCATTGTTCCTATAGCTGCGGAGAAAGTAATGACTGCTGCCATCTAGTGGCCTGAAGTTCACTTGCAACAAAAAAATGAACAACCATGAATAAGTTCATGTTAATTGTTAATTCTATTGAATAACAAACCATGAAAGAAATATAAGATTTTTGTGTAAAACCTTGGTTTTCTTAGTCTCTGTGTGCAATGCTTCAGTTTGCCTTCCATGTGTCTTTGATGTGGTCTTTGATTGTCATGAAAAATTAGGAGCAATGTAATCTTTAATTATACTTTTATTTTCCGTCAACCCAGGAGCTGCTGCACTACTGTGCACCGCCATCTTAAAAAAAACAAAAACAGGAACAAATAAAAACTCCCTTTTTTTGGCAGATTTGTAATTGTAAATATTATCTAGGCGACACTAATACTTACCTTCATAGTTACTGACACTATTGTGTTTTTTGTGATTTCGATTTGTTCACATATGAATCAGAAAAATACTGGAAAAACGTAAACTTTTTTTTTCTTGATATGATTTGATTCCTGTTTGAGCATTTATTTAATTTCCCTGGTCAGAAAGAGTTAAAGGTTACAGCAGATGGCAGTAGCGTTCCGGAACTTGATGGCGAAACATATTGCAAATGATGGCAACAACAGCTTGTTCTATACTACAAAGGATTTGTGGAGCCAGATGGTCGCCCTGAAAAATCCCACCGTCTGTTCCACGTTCCATTATTAACCTTCAATGAAAATATTGAAATCCGTTCATCTGCCTTCTTTTTATTCTGCCGATGAATATTATAGAATATCATTAAATTATGTTGAATTTTAAACGTCACTTTTTTTCTCTGAGGATAAAAGATGGAATCAACATATTTGCGTTCTGGGTTCAAGTGTCACTAACGTCCCTTCTGTCCGTCGTTCCAGCTGTCCTTCGCCGCGACGACGCCGGTGCTGGCCGACAAGAAAAAGTACCCCAACTTCTTCCGCACGGTCCCGTCCGACAACGCCGTCAACCCGGCCGTGGTGAAGTTCCTCAACTACTACAACTGGAGCCGCGTGGGGACGCTCACGCAGGACGTCCAGAGGTTTTCCGAGGTCAGTGTCAACTGCTCGTCCTTATCTTGAGTTATCGACAAGAAATGATTCTGTTTATTTGACTTTTAATGATAATATATATATATATATATGTGTCAAAGTAAGGATTGGAATCCAGTTGGATCTGGAATCCTCCTAGGACAGATTGGAATTCTAATCTGTACTAGGAGGATTCCAGATTCTACTAGTGAATTCCAATCTCTACTAGGAGAGATTGGAATTCTACTACTATATTGTAGAATTTGTCCTAGATCAAGTGAGAATTCCACCAGGACAATCTCCAATTCTAATTCCAATCTCTACTAGTAGGATTCCAGATCCTACAAGTAGAGATTGGAATCCTGTACTAGTACGGATTGGAATTCCAATCTCTACTAGAACACTAGAAACCTAGTACGATTCCAATCTGTACTGTGACATATATATAGATCTAGAAATGTATCTATTTATTTTATTTTTTTTCGGTTTTTTTTCTCAATAATAAGTCATAAAACGTCACTTCTATAAAGATATTATCGCAACATTGCTGTGAATATTTTTACATTAAGCTTGTTTGGGGGTTAGCACATGAAGTACACGTATACAAATGGATACAATTGTCATATATTAGTTCATCAGTCAAAACAATTTTAAATAATGACGTAACCTTCCGATTTGTAAGAAATGACCATAAGTGAAAATTTTTCATCAAAACACGAAGATGTAATTTTACTCCGATACCTAAGACATGAAATATGTGGATGTCGTCCTAAAGAGTCAAATATCTATGGAAAAATAGAATTAAAAGTTTCATAATCAGGAAAAAAGAAAAGAAAAAGGACATTTTTTTTCCTTGGTCATCTCTTTTATTTAAGTCAACTGTGTTTTTTTGTTGCAAAATGTATTTAAAACAAATATACGTATTCCTTTCTAATGTCCTCACCGAATGTGAAGTTTAATTTTTCATTTGAATTATACTTCGAGTTTAATTTTGACTAGACTTAAAGTTGAGCTATTGGATGCGAAGACATTCAATTCATATCAATTAAAACAGTCAATTAAATCTTAACCGTTATCACAAGTTAGACAACGCTATATAAAATGACAATAAGGGAGAGTGAGGAGATAAGAACGTCCTTTTAAACGGACAGAAACCTTGAGCAGAACCAGACAAGGCAAGAGTTTAAACTCTTATTTTAATTAATAGTTAAAAAACTGAACAAAAAAATGGTTGTTATTGTTAAAAAATCAAGGGTTTATCGTATCTAATGTTGATGCACTTAAAATAATAATTATTCACCTGCCATACACTTTCAAGTCTAACTTCTCAGGGAACAGATACTACAAAATGTATTATTATTGTACTGTAGAGCCAAGGTTTTTTTTAATATTGATAGTTTATTCTGGATGGGCTGTAGAGATGAGTCCTACAGCCTCGTTTACATTCTCTCTGTGTGAAGTTTTTATCGTGCATATGTATCAATTTTTTAATTTCCTAATTCGTGGGTTTGTGGCACTAATCGCCCTCCATAGACGCATCGAGCTCACACAGCATTGAGGCTTCTGAAGTTATGTTTTAATAATGGTGCGCCATTAAAATCATTGTTTCAGATTTCCACGTGCATTCCTTAATTCCTCTGTTAGTCAGTAAAGATAATTACGGGATAGTTCATTCTTTTCTTTACGCATTAAATTGATATTGATGTTTCAATAATCGCCGCTGTAAATGTTCCTCGCCGTCTCCTGCTACGCCGATGATGGAGTGATGAGCTCGTCTGGACGGACAGAATCATTACTTCAAGCAGAGAAAATGGGGATGATTGTACAATCACAATAATTAAAATGGAAAACAGGAGCGCGTCGAACAGGTGCAGAGGATAATAGCCACAGGAAATTACAAAAGAAAAACTGCCTTCATTGTTTCTGGCACGGGTAGAACAAAACGTACGTCAACTAAATTGAGTCTTTCTTTGAGACTCGATCGTTTCGCTTTTACTTGTATCGGAAACACTCATACGATGGATGATCTCTGTCGCTTATCTTATCTTAAACACTGTAGGTCATGAAATGAACATGAATCTTCTTTGAATGAATTGGCTGATTTTATCCAGAGTTTGACACGTGTGACACTACGATAGGAAATTGTGTCTTTGTGTATTACATGTGTTATACATGTGTTATACAGTGTTTGGTCTCTTTTGTAAATGTTTTATTTTAATAATCTGTACTCTATTTATTCATAATATGTACTCTACTTAATTATAATCTGTGCATTTCTAATTTCTAATTTGTTCTCTACTTAATAATAATCTGTAATATAGTCATTAATAATCTGTGTTCTACTTATTTATAATCTGTGCTTTACTAATTTATAATCTGTACTGTACTTATTAATAATATGTACTATATTTATTATAATCTGTGCTCTACTGGTTTATAATCTACACTCTACTTATTAATAATCTGTACTCTACTTATTTATAATCTGTTCTCTATTTATTTATAATCTGTACTCTACTCATTTATAATCTATGCTCTTCTGATTTATAATCTATACTCTACTAATTTATAATCTATACTCTTCTCATTTATAATCTGTACTCTACTAATTTATAATCTATACTCTTCTCATTTATAATCTGTACTCTACTCATTTATAATCTATGCTCTTCTGATTTATAATCTATACTCTACTAATTTATAATCTATACTCTTCTCATTTATAATATGGACTCTACTAATTTATAATCTGTACTCTTTTTATTTATAATCTGTACTCTTCGTATTTATTTACAGATTATTATAGTATACTTATTTTTAATATGTACTCTACTAGTTCTGAAAAATACAATCAAAGGAAAAGGAAACAATAGGATTGGTTTCTATTTTATCTGCGTCGCATCCAGTGAATGAATGAAAATGAAAAATTTAATTTAATTTAATTCACAACTTTGTAATCAGTACTGATTACGGTTTAAATAAACTTCTTTGCAACATTTCATGAGTTAAACGCAAATATTCATAACACCAAATCAGCTGTTTTGATTGACAGCTGTTCGATCCCAACTAAAACCTTTAGTGCTCAGCCCAAATGGGTGGAGCTTATGAGGAGGAAAGCAGCCGATTGGTTCATTTTTATAATTGAACGAGATCTGGTTCAATCAGCTGAACCTTCAACAACATTTCTTCTGTGACGGTGTGGTGTCGATAAAGTTTTAAAGTCGTGATTATAATGACACATAGAAATACGATGGAAAAAAGCGCAGCAGACAAATGTATTAAATTATAAAAGAATAATGTGACTAAATAACCACACATAATTATATATAATTGCTGATATTTTATTTTATTATTTTCCTGCGTATCTTTATTTCAAGCAAGCAGAGTGTTTTCCCGCCAAAATGTAATAAAAACAAAAAGAACCATTTTTTTGCTAAATCATTTTTGTTTTTTTTCCAGCCTGAACGTTGTTAGAGAGAGAACCAGCAGGTCTGAGTCAGAGGATAAATGATGTGATTACAGCTCAGATGTGTGTGTGTGTGTGTGTGTGTGTCTCAACACACTCGTGGCAGGTTGTCATAGCAACCAAAGTCTCACCAATGTGACATTTAAATATTATTTAAAAATGTTGTTTCCACAACAGGAGGATCTTAAGGATGGTAACGACAATAAAAGGTGTCGAGTTGTATCAGGGTTCATTGTGTTGAGTCAAAATGCTACGTTATAACTATTAAAAAAAGGTTTTAAAAGAAAATAAAAAGAGATATATTTGTGTGTAACGTCTTGATAATACTGTTAAAAAGGGTTTAGTATCAACATAAGTACATTTCATGCAGAAATCCTCACTGATTATTGTCACAAAGTAAGAAATATGTAACACAAAAGTGTCTCAGGGTTTGAACAAAAGCCTCGTGTCTCCTGAACGAGTCGTGCAGCAACGATCACAGATCTAACTTGATAGATGCCATTTTCATTGAGCTCAAGCCAATACGTCTGGAGTGGGCGGCGTCATTGAAATGCTCGACTCGTCTACTCTCTTCTCGTTGACTGAATTAATACTTCGCCACCCACGCTCACAACTGCCTTTGATTTTCTTCTTTCTTGCTTCTTTTGGAAGCAAAAATCTTACAATGCAAGACAATTTGAATCGGATCAGTGTGTTCATGTTGTTATTGCGTTTGTTTATATTTACTTGCAATTAAAAGTGCTCAGAAATATTATATTTACATTGTTTTTGTTTTCAAAATGGAACCTGTCATCGTGTTCATGTGTTCCTACTCTAAACTAAAAAAGCCATGAATAGTTCATGTAATTTTTGAACTATTATGTTGCATTTTTATAATCTGTACTCTACTAATTTATAATCTGTACTCTACTAATTTATAATCTGTGTTCTACTTATTTACTGGGTATTGTTTGGATTGTTTAAGCGCTTTGTGACCCTGGTCTAGAAAAGCGCCCTACAAATATTACTCTTTTACTTACTTACTTACTCGACTTATTTATAATTTGTACTCTACTTATTTGAAATCTGTACTTTACTAATTTATAATCTGTTCTCTACTCATTTATAATCTGTACTCTACTCATTTATAATATGGACTCAATTTATTTATAATCTGTACTCTACTCATTTATAATCTCTATTCTACTTATTTATAATCTGTACTCTATTTATTTATAATCAGTACTCTACTCATTTATAATATGTACTCTACTCATTCATCATCTGTAATCTACTAATGTATAATCTGTACTCATTTATAATATGTACTCTACTCATTTATAATCTCTACTCTACTAATTTATAATATGGACTCTACTAATGTATAATCTGTACTCTACTCATTTATAATCTCTATTCTACTTATTTATAATCTGTACTCTATTTATTTATAATATGTACTCTACTCATGTATAATCTCTAATCAATTTATTTATAATCAGTACTCTATTTATTTATAACCTGTACTCTATTCATTTATAATATGTACTCTACTCATTCATAATTTGTACTCTACTCATTCATCATCTGTAATCTACTAATTTATAATCTCTACTCTACTCATTTATAATATGTACTCTACTCATTTATAATCTCTACTCTACTCATTTATAATATGGACTCTACTTATTTATAATCTCTACTCTACTCATTTATAATATGGACTCTACTTATTTATAATCTGTACTCTACTCATTTATAATCTATTCTTCTTATTTATAATCTGTACTCTATTTATTTATAATCTGTACTCTACTTATTTATAATCAGTACTCTATTTATGTATAATCTGTACTCTACTCATTTATAATCTCTACTCTACTAATGTATAATCTGTACTCTACTCATTTATAATATCTATTCTACTTATTTATAATCTGTACTCTATTTATTTATAATATGTACTATACTCATTTGTAATCTCTAATCAATTTATTTATAACCTGTACTCTACTCATTTATAATATGTACTCTACTCATTCATAATTTGTACTCTACTCATTCATCATCTGTAATCTACTTATTTATAATCTCTACTCTTCTCATTTATAATATGTACTCAATTTATTTATAATCTGTACTCTACTCATTTATATTCTCTATTCTACTTATTTTAAATCTGTACTCTATTTATTTATAATCTGTACTCTACTTATTTATAATATTTACTCTACTCATTCATAATTTGTACTCTACTCATTCATCATCTGTAATCTACTAATTTATAATCTCTACTCTACTCATTTATAATCTTTACTCTACTAATTTATAATATGGACTCTACTTATTTATAATCTGTACTCTACTCATTTATAATCTCTATTCTACTTATTTATAATCTGTACTCTATTTATTTATAATCTGTACTCTACTCTTTTATGATCTCTAATCAATTTATTTATAATCTTGTATCTACTTATTTATAATCTGTACTCTACTCATTTATCGTCTGTATTCTACTCATTTGTAATCTGTAATATACTCATTTATAATCTGTACTCTACTTATTTATAATCTGTACTCTACTCTTTTATGATCGGTTATCTACTCATTTATATTCTGTATCCTTGTGTTGTCTCTGGGTCAAGGTGACCCTCAAACCCATTTGTTTTTCGAGCCTTGGGGTCACCTTGACCCTGAGATAACACAAGGGTTATACATCCTTCTTTTACTCTAGTATAAGAGTATTTTGAAGAGCGTCGCCTAGAAACCTGCATGTGTAAGTTCAGGAAAGAAGGCGTATATGTGTGTGTGTGTGTGTGTTGGGACGGTGGGCGTCTCTGAAGTCTCAGTGCAAATCTCAGTGAGCCCAAATCCCTTTATCTCTCCCCTCCTGAAAGCACCGAGGGGCTTAGGACGGCAGGAAAAGGAAGGAAGGCCCGATTCAATCAACCTGCCACGAGATTGGCCTCTAATCCTGATTTACAAATATGCAACCATCACTTCCACAAGTCATTATTTACGCAATCCTCCGTCAAGTTCGGAGCGCGACCGCGATCCCGGGCATCGTAAAAAGATCGGCTCGCGAGGACCGTTTTATGGGTCGTGAAGCCGTTAAAAGCTGTTTGGGGTCTTCAACACTTTAATAATGAAGAAAAAGGTTTAGAATTATTGCGTCAAATAAAACATTATGGGTGGGTTTGTTGCCCCGATGGAGTAATCACTGTTTTTAACCGCCTTAATAAAGAGAGGGTTATCAATATTAATTGATTCATATTGGGTAAGAGTGAAACTGAAACGTTAATGGTTTTAATTAAGGTGGTTTATCTTTAATGGAATAAGAGACAATTACAGTTGAGCACTGAGAAAATAGTTACACTGTACTACACACCTTTTAATTCATAATAATGTGAAAAATAAATACAATTTAAATCTACCAGTTGCTTCAAAACATGCCAAACGTCTATGTTATTTTAATTATCTACATTACTGTTGCCAATATCCATTTGTATTTTTAACTATCTGTGGCAAAAACCTTTCTATTTATACCTTTTACTAATTACACAACAACGAGTAAAACAAGTACCACTATTGCTTATTGTGCCTAAATACTTTTTAAGTTTTTTACTTCTATTAAATGTTGCTACCGCTCCAACTACTACCATCTTCTGTGACAACTTTTTACCATTTTGCCCGATTTGTTGTGACTATTACTTCTAGCTTCAGCACCACTGCTTACGCTAATGATACTACTAGTACTGCCTTTAACCTTTGATACTACTTTCATATAAATATTGCTTCTATTGCAGGTCATGCTGTTAGTACTACTGCTGCCTCTAATACCAAGTTTAAACCATTTCTAGTACTACTATTACAACTATCACCAGAAAGCCCAACGCTGCTAATTTCGCTTCTATTTTTACTGCTCCTCCTGTTTTATTACTACAGTAATGTTACTGTTTCATATGACTCCCGCTAATTTACAGTTTTTCAGTAAAAATGACAAAACAAAATACTACTGGTATGTCTACGACTACTGAAAATACAAGTTGTGCTACTGCAATTATACAACTAGCACTTATTATCTACTTTTATTACTCCCTTTTCCTTCTTGTACTAGCCAGACATATTCATTTGTGGCCCTTGACCAGATTTAATTTGAATTTTTTCTTTTTATAAACTTTATAAATCAAAGATACATTTCTTAAAAGAAAAAGAGCGTAGATTGAAAATAAAATTTCGCTGTCAGGTAAGGAATCTGAATAAACACTTTTACTTAAACAAAGAACAGAAATCAGATCTAGTTTAAAGTCACTCATTTTACTTGCAAGGAGAGAGAAGAACAGAGTTTACATGTCTGTCTTAATCCTTTCTGTAGCTCCGAGCTATTAGTTCGCTCTTATATCTTTGTTTTCTCAAGCTGTTATCTTACGCCAAATGTTTCCACCAAATACAAACTTGCATGAGTTCTAATCCTCAAGGTCAAGTGACGTTTACATCTTCAGAAACCTGGTTTGAAGCATCATCACATTCCTTTATCACACAAAGTGATAAGAAATACAGTCAGTGAGAGAATGATAAGTAGTTTATCGGACATACTTTCACTTGCTCAGGACTTTCCCATCAATCGCAATCACTTCTATTTCCTGTTGGTTAATATATATTTGAAGTTGGAGACCCTTGGTCTACAGTCCTACTCTCTCTTTATCCCTAATCCAGTTGATCATTATTTATCGAACCCTCCCAAAACACACACTTCCTGGTTTATTGGAGGCGTGACTGTGGGTGAAGCAGTATTTGCTGTTGAAGGTGTCTTCACGCGCAGGTACACAAAAATAAAGGCACACAGTAATCAACATAATTGCCAGACAAACAGAGCTCACCCGGGGACACGCCGTCATCCATCGTCGTTCAGGTTTGTCATCTGACCGAGCTGGATTTAGGAAGTGTCCTCTGCCTGCAACCCTCTGTGCTCGAGTGTTTAATTACTCTACGTCTGGTGACAAATGTAGCAGAAGATTTTGTTCGGGTCCCGCACATCTGTCTTTTTTGACCGCCCGCTCATGAATCCAAGCATCTCCATTGTGAGCCATTGTTTGGTGTCTTGTAGTACATAACAATCATGAAGCTTTAAATTCTTCTCTGGATGACTTCTTTTGTGAGTCATCTAGGACCGTAGTGAGAGCGCTACATCATGTCAGTGTTGTGTTTTTTTTTTACAGAAGACACAAAACAAATGTATAGTTATATACCTTTGTTTAATTACATCTTAACCATATGTTGTTTAATCCTTGTGTCATCTCTGGGACAAGGTCGTTGACCTTGACACAGTGACAACACAAGGGATACCACGATCACATTTGTTTTCGGGCCTTCGGGTCACCTTGATCCAGAGAAAACACAAAGGATACCTCAATCACATTTGTTTTCGGGCCTTTGGGTCACCTTGACCCAGAGACAACACAAGGGATACCACGATCACATTTGTTTTCGGGCCTTCGGCTCACCTTGACCCAGAGAAAACACAAGGGATACCTCAATCACATTTGTATTCGGGCCTTTGGGTCACCTTGACCCAGAGACAACAAGGGTCAAAATGTTAAGTCAGTAAATGTTAATGTCAGCCTGATTTTCTTTACCCTTTTCTTTAATTCATAGCATTTTGTATGAAATTTTCAAAATGTCTAAATTAAACACCTTTAAGACAGAATTAATGAATGAATGCATATCAATCAAAAGCACACAAGGAAACTATACAAACAGATTAGAAACAGTGAAAAAGACAACAGTAAAACAGGAGTTTTGTTGACACTATTTAAAAGTGTATTTTTGGATGAAGACTCTAAAAAGAACAGATTACTCTGACAATACTCCCAACCCTTATTCGACATAAGTAGACTAAACATTAATAGTGAAAACATTTTTAAGTGAAAAACGACAAAACAAGAACCACAGTGAATAAGCCTGTGAAATGAGCCTAATTTTTTGGTTCCCTCCTGTGGTGTGACAATGATCACTTCGTTTACATAACAAAATGAGTGTCCACAGGTGGCTTCCAGCCAGAGGAGAGAGAAGATTTGGCTGCTCTCTGGGGCTTCTGGTGTTAAAAGTTAGAAGGAGGATTTTATAATAAAAAATATAAAGTACAAAATGTCCCAGGCTGGTGGTTTGGGACCACCAATGTACACGAGGCATAAACTATAAAACATATTCTAATATAAATACAACTGAAAAGCCAATAACTCGCATTTTTCCCTCCCTCGCATTAAAGTCAATGAGCCAGCTAAACATCACAGTCGATGTCTGGCCTCATCAATAAATCCATCCATCATCGTAGCGAACTATAAAAACCAAAGAGCCGCGTCGTGACGGCCACTAGAGGGCATCAGTATCGACTCGCATGTCTGCGAGCGTTTCCGTGCCGTGACTGTTGTCTGCGCTGGGACTGTGGAAGGAAATGAAATGTTAATGATTCGAGGTTACACCGCCGCAGCCTGTTTGCCTCGCAGGGTTCTACTGGTACCATCTTAATCATCAAAACCACTCGCTTCTGCGTCAGGGAGCTCGCAATTATCCGGCCGCTCTGATACGTGATGTTTAAGTGAGCTACGTGACATCTCCGCTCTGATTATGAGCGTGGATAGGATATGAATATGGCCGCGAGGTCGCAGCCCTCGTCAAACACTGGTCCACTGATGGAAAGGCTAACATCTCATGCATTTAAATACATTTTAAAAAAAACTCTGAAGCAAATAAACGACAATCTTCTAATCAAAGTTTCATTTTTGATGCTGTACACAAGTATGAAAATATAGCAGTGCCATGTGGATAGTGATTGAAATTAACATTATTAAACGTTAGAACTTCATGATATTTTTTTTTTATTAAATAATTTGAATAATTTGTATATTGAAGTTTTTCCTTTTAATATTATTATTTTTTTTCGATAAATTTAGAAAATTGTTGTAGTTAAAAAATATATATATATTTTTTAGACAATTTTACTCATAGACATTGATATTAAAATTCAAATAATTTGAAAATATGTGTTATAAATTGTATATTTCTCAATTCATAGCCTTTTAAATTCAGTATTAAAATGCTGTTGCTATAATACTGCCATCATACCAGACACTCACGGATTCTATCTTCTTTTAAGATACATTCAAAGTGTATAGAAAAAAATGCTTCATAAGGAAAATGCAACCGAAACCAGAACAAAGCACTGAAATTGAGAGTTATTTTTTGGTCTTGTTGTATCTGTACCCACCAGTATTGAAAACTAGCGCTGTAGTCATACACTAAATTCATGATGCGATATTTTCAGGTCATGATACGATTCATTGTGATATATATTCAGCTCATACTGCCCTAGCATTTCGATACACTTGCATTATTAAACAATTTCCCGAAGGAGACCTCCTGAGGAATCAATAAAGTTTTACCTTACCTTATTATTTTCGTAACTGTTTTAGGAGACACTGAATTTTAGTGACGTGTGATTGTTCGTCTCACTTTTTGGTTAAATGAATAGAAGTGGAAGAGAAAATATGTCCAAACATCATCTCGAAAAGCAGCTAGAGTCGACTGTATCCTCTCGTCCTCAGTCACTATGTGGATCTTGCAGGATTTCCTTGTTCTTTTTTCATTGACTGCTGCCATCTAGCGTTTAGTAAGTAAGTAAATTATATTTATATAGCGCTTTTCCAGACCAGGGTCACAAAGAGCTTAAACAATCAAAACAATACTCAATAAAATAGATACTTAAAAGGTCAAGATAACACTGAGAACAACACATGAGTCTTAGTTTAGTTTAAATACAACACAAACTGAACTAACCCTGTGAATATTTGCATAAACATTGTAAAAATGTATTCTTAATTTATCTTGCACAATTAAATAAATAACAATAAACCAAAAAACTATGATCAAAATTAAATATTATTTGAAATCCAAGCTCTACAAAAAAAAAGTGTTATTGAATATCGATATATTAAGTATGGTGGGGGGAAAAAAAACCTTTAAAAAAAGGTGAGCCAAAAGCTGTAAAAAACGACAATTATTTGAAAAATAGCCATAATTGGAGGAACATAGCTCACTACAATTTTGGTATTTTCCAAGGGCCTTATTATAGCAACATGTTTATATTGAATTTAAACATCTACGCTTTAAAAATATTGAATTTAGAGAATGTACTTTTTTAGTTTTTGGAATCAGAATATTAAACTGTATGTGTAAAAACAAAAACACATTTTATATTTCATTGTAATCAATTGTTAAATCCAATATTCCGATGGCACTGATATACTTCCCTGAGGCGAAGGGTCAATTCGTGCCCTGGAATACCACAGGCTGTCGTCTTGCCGACTCGAGTCGCCTGTTCTGACTCACAGGTCAGGCCTTAATCCCCCAGTGCGTCAGTGACTCACTGCTTTCCTTCCTTTCAGGTAAACAAACACATTTGGCAGGTGGTCATAATGTAACTACATTTTTTTCTCCCCCCCCCCCCACCCCCCTTGTAATTCAACCAGCTCTTGCCAAAAACACATTTGTTGTCGTTTCGGTAAAATCCTGCGCCAGCACGTGTGTGTCGTGGCTTTAAATATCAACGGGATTATCTCTCTTCAGTATTCGTGCCCTGGGTTTCCCCGGGTCGCCGCACATAATGGAGGTTGTTTTTGTGATTCAGGAAAAAGCCGCTCACGCTCTCCCTCAGCACTGACTAACACACTCACGGCCGTCCTTCTCGGAGAAAAATAAAAACCAATCGTCTTCTGACACCGTCTGGCTTTCTTTTTTTTTTTGGAGGTGAATTGCTTCTGTGTAGTCAAGTGAATCCAAGACGAGAGCGATGGATTTTTATACTTTTACGTGTGTGTACCAGACCCCTGGTTGCTACCTGTAATCCCTCTCACCTTTGAGTCGGCTACAACACTCCAGCTGGAACAACTGCCATCTTTCTTTTCGTTTCCCAGCCAAGCTCCAGCCAGTTCCCCGGCAAACGCGCTGCCGCAGCCAAACCTTTTAGAATCGGGGCTTGCTAACAAAAGCACATTGCACCTTGTCCGGACCACCGAGTCGCTTGTTCCACGAGAGCGAAAGCAGGTCGTATTGATCCACTCCAGCCTCCCTGTTGTTTCAGCTCAGTGAACAGAACATTGGAGGAAATGTTTGAACAGCAGTAAGTTATGTACGGAGTGATTTGAAACTCCCTTTGGGCGACCAGACGAGTGGAAGATGATGACAGCGCAGGGTTGTTTTTTTTGGACTTGAGGGAAATAAGTTGGTGTTGCTAAGACACAGTCAATACTTCAATACTTTGAATACTTTCTTTTAAGGATCAAGTTGTTTCCTAGCAAATAATGTACACGGTTTTCATTTTCTTGTGTTAAAATACTGTCCTGGAGATGTTGGAAGTGAGTGTTGAAGTTTTGTGTATTAGGGTTAGTATTAGGGTGTGATACGGTTTTGAAACAGAAGTTTTCCAGTACCAGCTTAGTGCAAATATCAGAACTTGTTTTCTACGCAATAAAATCTGTGTTTTTATTTTAGGATGTGTTTCTTGACCATTTCTAAGATGTAGCGCCGAATAACACCATCGAATATCCCTTTGTCATTATTTCAAATAAATTGATCGAGTTTCCAGTTTCTTATTTCTTTATCAAAAACTTAAGATTTTTTTTTTCATCTGGTCAGTTTTAATAGTAAATGAGTTGATTTGCATCTTTTATTCCTGGATGTTTCTATTTTGTAACTGTAAGGATTAGAGGAAAAGTAGTGAGAGTAAAACCCCTAAAAGAAAACTAGAATACTGAGCCTACCACAAGCCAGGTGAGAGACAGGCAACTTCAACGTTGGTCTGGAACGAGGTTGCCCGAAACACCTACCTGATCCACCAGGTGAAATTTCCAAGGCTTATGGCTCTTTCTCAATGTGGAAGGGCAGCAGTTCCATATTGGGTCTCCTTCAAATGACTCGGCTCATGACCCAAGGGGAATCCAGATACCCTACAGCTGCTTGTATCTGCTCTTCGATCCCTTTAAGTTGTTTCTCAAACTGTATTCTTAAAGACCAGATTAGGATAAAGGCCGGCTGGTAAATTAAGAGCTAGGACTTTAGGCCCAGCTTGTTCTATACCATGACAGGCCATATAGTACTCATGACTGAGGATCTTGCCCCGATCCGTCTGTCAATTTTCCCTCATTCTTGAACCCGGAGATACTCAAACTTTTGGGTGTATAGAGTTGTTGCGAGCATACAGAAGGTAAAGAAAAGTTGGTCATCATGTACCATAGGTAGTGTTCATAGCAGAATGAGTAAGGCCAACTAGGCTTACTCTAGATGTGGAGCCTGACATCGATGTGTTTATAGTGATGGCCCTCTCTATATACTAGGGGTGTCAAACTCAATCTCACAAAGGGCCAAAATAGTTCACCAGTCCTAGCCGCGGGTCAAACTTATATGTATATTTACTTAACAGGAAGTATTGTCTGGCGCACAGTGGGGCAGTGGTTAGCGCAAACAATCTCAAAGCAAGAAGGTTGGCGGTTCGCTTCCAGGTTGGGAAGGAGGCAACTTGTGACCTGTGGAGTCTGCTTTGCCTGTGTTTACTCAAGGAACTCCAGTTTCCTCCCACAGCCCAACAACATACAGAAGTTGATTGGGAACTTGAACTTCTGGATGTATGACAGAGTTCTTGCAACATATGTGTGAATAGTTGTGTGTCTTTGTGTACCCTGCGATGGACTGGCAATCTGTCCAGGGTGTCCCCCACCTCTCGACGGATAAAACTGGGATAGGATCCAGCCCCAACGCGACCCCAAAAGGCCTGGCTGGCAGGCAGTTCGATTTGAATAATCCTTCTGGAGATCCCATTCCAGGAAGATGAGTTTCCAGTTCACAGCAGACGATTGTGAATGTTGTCAGATTATCAGCTTTTAATTATTTCAATCGTCTCTGTCTCATTCACATAACAAACTATATAAATTTGACTCATATTGTTGACATCCATAGTCCCTTGTTTTAAACAATAACATCTCTATAGGTCACCATATCAACATGAACATTAATGCACTTGACAATGTAAGATCCCTTAGGTCACTCTTCCACCAGACTGGGAAAGATCAGTTCAAAGCTTTATTCGAAAAGGTCGTCAAAACTTTGCAAAAACTGCCAGATACTTCACCAACTCCACGCCAATAACTCCACGCCATCTACGGTGCCGCCTTAAATCACGTCACTCAGCATCGACGAAAGAACATGCGGCGAAAACTAGACTCGCACGATAACTCCCGGGGTGATGTTTAAAAAGGTTACCCATGTATATTTATGAAGAGATATAGGTCAAACGCAGATTGCCCCTAACTCGGGCTGATACATCTTGTCATGTCAACAAGTTCTAGCATGCATGTTTGAGCGCGCACACTAGTCAGATTGTTCAGTCCTCGCAGGAGGTTTGCCGAGCCAACTTGGCAGGCGTCGAGGAGTGATTAAGCCGGAGAGGAGGTCAACCATGAACCTCGGAAACCCCTCCTGCAACTGATAACAATAATGGCAGCATTTCCACTTGCTATTCTTCTGGGCTCAGATCCCGCTATTGTGCATGAGAACCGCTGGCTCTGGAGTGGATCTAATGGAATGGGGTCATGGGTAATGTTATTAAGGTATGCCGGCGGTTCTCCTTCTATGACAAGTCCAATCTTCTGCTATGAAAATGTCCCGGCGTAACATCGTTGGCTCAAAGGACGAACGGTCGGAGGAGGAGGAGGGGAAGGGGAAGAAGGGAAGGACAGAGCGAGACAGAGCGGGAGAGAGAGTGAGATTAACCACCTCAATCTCCGCCATCACGGTGGGATACCTCCACAACTGCGATCCCATTTCCCATCTTCCCCCTCAATCGATGCATCAAAGCAGTCGTACAGCTGCTGCACACCAGCGACACATGTCTCCGCGCGACCCACTGAAGATCAAACCCTGCAGTCGCTCGCATTTTATTATGGCCAAGAAGGCAACACTTGAAATGATGAAGTCATTTTATGTAATTTTCATTAAATTTCTCTCATGAAGTATAAACATTTCAACTTTACATTTCATTAAAGCAATTTTACTATAAAATACTAATAGACTTTCTTTTATTGTCATTGCACAGAAGACACAGCAGTGAAACTGTCAATGACATTTCGTTGCTTGGCAACCGTTAAAAAACACAGCAGAGTGAATGTATAAAGTATAAATATTAATAAGTTAAAAATAGTGCAATAATTCAATTCAATTCAATTCAATTTTATTTAAAGTGTCTTATCATAACAAAGTTATCTCAAGACACTATACAGTTGAAATAAGACTACAGTTGATTAAGGAAAAATAGATCCCAGCAATTCAACAAAGAGCAAGAAACAAAACACTGTACAGTGAGCAATGGCGAGGAAAAACTTCCTTTCAGAAGGCAGAAACCTCGAGCGGAACCAGACTCATTGTTGACGGCCTGCCGCTTTGACCGGCTGGGAGGAAGGATGGGGGGGTAGACAGATGGATAAGGAGAGGAGTGAGGGAGGATATAGTGAGAGAAAAGAGGAGAGTGTAGGAGGGTCCATGGGGGTGCTGGAGAGAACTCGGGTCAATATAGTATAAACAGAATATATAACGTTTATAATATTGCATATAATAATGAATGTATATATAAGAGTATTAATATAGATAAGTTAAAATAGTGCAATATGTTATAAATAGAATAAATACATAATATATTAAATATTGCATAGCTGAAATAATTAATTCTTTAACACTTTCAAGCTAAAAAAGATTACACTAAAATGTATTTATACATGATTTGACTGACAATTTCATCCGTCTTTCATTTTGGGAGGGTAAAACAAAACTTTTTTCTGGTTTCAGTCTTATAGTGCCAAAGACTAAACTATGTGGTGAATCTACCAGGGGCCACTCTACAACAAGTGACATTTAGTCTTCAGGAAATATTAAAATATTACTTTATGTTGGGTTATGAATCTGACTGACAGTTAAATTAAACGTAAAAGTAATAACATATGGTTTAAAGTCACACATTTTACTTGTATACAAGTAGGAAAGCCCTGAAGCACGGAGCTGTTAGTTCGCTGTTATATCTCTGTTGCAGTTTCATTATTTAACTCCGAAGTTTTCCACCAAACGCATACTTGGATCAGTTATTAACCTGAAGGTCAGAGGATGCATTTACTTTTTTAGAGACTAGTTCCTGGCACAAAGATATGGCTAATCCTCATATTCTGTTATTACATTCCCCAGTGATGAAAACTCCAGCAGTGACACAATTAAAATACTATTAGACTTGTTAAAGTTAAATTTGATAAAGTCATCTAAAGATGTTTCAGAAAAATGTTACCCTGCAAATTGAAATGAACCCTGGATGTTAGAGATTTGTGAGTTTTGTTCAAC
The DNA here is from genome assembly GCF_982586985.1 of Callionymus lyra. Classification (NCBI taxonomy): domain Eukaryota; kingdom Metazoa; phylum Chordata; class Actinopteri; order Syngnathiformes; family Callionymidae; genus Callionymus; species Callionymus lyra. The sequence continues at coordinate 9,393,189 of NC_141820.1, read as the reverse complement.
ATTTAAGAAAAGATAAGATCAATATTTCAAGTACTTTTAAGCCAGTTTTGGGACATCATGAACTACATACTTGTGTAATATCAATCCAACCTGCTACCATTCAATAATGCTATGCTATGCTAACGTTTATCGCCTATTTTTCCTGATCCGAAGGTGCGGAATGACCTCACCAGTGAGCTGGAGAAGGCAGATATACAGATCGCAGATACCGAGAGTTTCTCCAACGACCCGTGTGTCAACGTCAAGAAACTAAAGGTGAGTCTTTTAAGTTTGGGTGGATTTGTTAAACATAAATCTTTCTTTTAACTAAGGAAAAAAGTACCTTTTCTTTACAGGAAAATACCGAAAAGAATACATGTGCTAGAGGTGTAAAAACATCACCTTTAAGTAATTATGCAGTAGTAAACTTGTTACTGTTAGCGGTATAGACGATACCCTTCCGATGTATTATGTTGTTTTAGATGCCGTATTTTACTTCCAGTGCGCCGGATGCTGTTGGTTGATGTCTGGGTCAGTTTGTCATCGTGACAAGTCCATTAAAGTAGTTAATCAGGAAAAGGGAAAATGTGGGTCTCCAGGGCTCAGTGGCAAACAGCTTCATTAGAAGTTGAACAGTAGCTAATAGTTCACAATAAGTACTCAGACGAAGCTCATTATGGCCGGTTGTCCACTGGAAACCACAACCTTTTGGTTTTCCTAAATACAGGATTGATTGAAAATAAAAAAAATCTCTATCGCATGAAATAAGTTAAAAAAAAATCAGAAAAAATGGTAGTTTAATGTTAAATAAATTAGTATTTGTTGGTGGATAATCGCGTGAAGAGTGATTGAAGTAGCTTGTTCAATTATATACCACAAAAGAGATTTAGTCAAAAGATTCCCAAGTTGGTAAACACAAAGTATTAAAATGCCTGCATATATATTGACACACAAACTCCTCACACTGGACAGAAGATAAACTGAAGTGAGAGAATCAGTGGATTTGAACAGGAAATGACAAACTAAAAACTACTTTTTTCTTTTAAACAAATGTTATTTAAAGCTGAGTTAAAGTGATTTGTTTGAGTGATTTATGGGTTAAAAAAAATATTCAAGATAGTTTTTAGGCAAATTTACATAATATTCGACAATTTAAGTAAGTAAGTAAGTAAGTATTTTTTATTTATATAGATTTTCTTTTAATCCTTGTCTTATCTCAGGGTCAAGGTGACGCGAAAACAAATGTGTATGTGGTATCCCTTGTGTTGCCTCTGCATCAGGGTGACATAAAGAACTGATAACAAATGTGTTTGTGGTATCCCTTCTGTTGCCTCTGGGTCAAGGTGACCCGAAAGGCCCGAAAACAAATGTGTTTGCGGTATCCCTAGTGTTGTCCCTAGTTTAAGGTGACCCGAAAACACATTTGTTTTTGGGCCTTCGGGTCACCTTAATTCTGATACAACACAAGGGATACCACAAACAATTTGTTTTTAGGCCTTTGGGTCACCTTAATTCTGATACAACACAAGGGATACCACAAACAATTTGTTTTTAGGCTTTTGGGTCACCTTAATTCTGATACAACACAAGGGATACCACAAACAATTTGTTTTTAGGCCTTTGGGTCACCTTAATCCTGATACAACACAAGGGATACCACAAATACATTTGCTTTATGTCCTTTGGTTCACCTTGACCCTGAGATAACACAATGGTTAGGAGCAATTAAGATCCTGAAACGTATCTTATAATTCACTTTTCTATTTGTCTTTTTTGACCCTGAAAACGATTTTAGTAAATATTTGGCGAAAAAAGGAGTTTCATATAATCATTTAATATTGGAATATTTGGGTTGATTTCTTTTCTCTCCCTTATTTAAACATGTTGTTTTTGCCTTGACGGCCCCTTACAACAGTCCCAGTATATAACGTGGCCCCTGGGATAAGGGTTTATGTCTAAATCAGCAAAAACCTTTTTGTACGAAATTCTCATCCCCAGCGTTCATTTGCGATGACGGTTACCGTGGCGACGTGAGCGTTATTGGTGGAGGCAGCCATGTAGCATGTGCACGCTGAGCTTCACATGAGGTGCGCGGCGAAGAAACGGAGAGCGAAGCAAGAATCTAAGCTCTTTGGAGAATATATGTTCAATGTTGATGGCTCACAGTTTAAGCTGACGCCATGCTTTCGCCATCAGCTTTGAATATGCAAATCACGTCTCCGAAAAAAAAAAAAAAAAAGCCCATATGGATGGGCCGGGATAGAACCCCTCGCACAGCTTTACCGTACAGCTGTGGTGTTCTCTCGTAATCCTGTGCGCTCAAGAGACTCTCGTAGTGAACTTTTTAAGGGAGGCAGAAAAAGGGGGGAACGGCGTCTCTCTGTGATCCTCTGGATCTCCTGCTTCTGTTTGATTCCTGGATACACAAGTGACAGACAGGCGGCAAGTTGTCTGTCATTTACCAACCTGCTCCGTCTTTTCACGGCTCTTGGTTTTTGACTAAAATAGTTTGTGAAAGTAGGTTCACTTTTATCTTTTCAAAGAAAATGTTTTGATTGTTGGCAGTATTATATAACTGAACCCCAAAGGTGACATGTCACGTACATTTTTTTCATTTCGAGGAAACTCGTATATCATGATGTTCGTATTCGTATGACATTCACGTCACGCTTTATTTCTCTCCTCTGGTCCAGAAGCGTGTTCAGGAACCATCAGTAGATTCTGATCCACAGACCTCAGAGCCCGAGCTGGGGTGTAAGTCTGGATCAGATCACTGATGGAAGGTCTGACCATGAATAGATCTGAAAGTAAGAACCAGAATTTTAAAGTTGATCCTGAAAGAAACTGGAAGCCAGTGAAGAGATTTAAGGATCGGAGAAATGTGAGTTCTTCTAGTAGAGCAGCTCAGAATTCTCGCTGCAGAGTTTTGTATGAACTGCAGGGTAGAAAGCTCCTTCCTGACAAGGAGACAAAATGTTTGTTCATTTTAATGTAGCGACTGGAGCTCAGTTGTCTTCGTCTCCATCTTCGTCCAAAAAGACACTTAAAAACATCTAAATATTTGCTTGTCCATAACGTCTCTATTGTATTAAAGCCGTAACATGAGGAACTGTTAACGGAAAAACTTAAACAAGTTTATATATCTACTGTCTTTACTAGAAGCTCTTACAATCTTTACCCAGAGTACTTCCTGTTTGTGTAGCGTTTTGACCTCAACATTTTTGCTACAAACAAGTTTAAAATATAGACTTTAGTTTTTTTCCGAAATACTTCCTAATGTTGAGACTTCAATACAACAGGAACGATACAGTTGGGCAGTATGGAGGTATTTGGATGTTTTTTAAGTGTCTTTTTGGATGAAGATGAAGACGAAGACAACTGAGCTCCAGGCGCTACATTAAAATGAACAAACATTTTTGTCTATAACTCTTAAAAGGAACAGATTACTCTGAAAATAATCCAAAACCCTCTTTTTCCATCCAAAATTGTGAGTGAACGATCAATAACTGACATTTTATTTATAGTTGATTTACTGTATTTATAGCTTAAAGGCAAACAGAGAAAGTGAACATTATATTGAACTATATTTCATCTTTAAAGTCAAAAGGTTTTTCTTCCATATATGAAACGGGTCCAATTGGCTCTTTAATTGGCTTTAAAGGTTGCTGAACACTGAACTAGATAATGTTTGTCAGGTCTTCACAGGAGTCTGGAGAGTACAAGTTATCTGGATATGGTGTGTTTTTGTTTTGGGATCCATTTGAGTAATATGCAAGATAATACCATTTGTGGCTGAGCTGGAAAGAATCTCTTGATAAGTTATTGGTAAATGAAGACACTCTGTGTCTATTATATTGACATTGTCTTTGTGTAAATAGGGCGGTTGAAACTTATATTATAGGCAAGATCATGAGTTAGGAATATCTCGAGATCTGAGCATCACCATATTTAAAAACAATGACATTCATGTCACCTCTGGGGTTATTTTAACTGATTATACATCATTTTTGTGGCTCAGTAAATTGTTGTAAATGTTGTGTGTACTTGCTTCACCTTCAGGCCCACTGTTGACTCTGTACCTCAGCATTCTGTCCCACGTTATGCAGTACTTTGTGTCCATCTTATTAATCCCGTTCATCAGCGCCACTGTGTCTATTATCTATTCCGAACAACTCCAAGTCTTCTGGGAACCTCGACGTGCAAACGCCTGCAGGAATTGGACTTTAGATGACAGGACTGGTTGTCCCTTCTGATCTGTGAACACACAGCATATGGCCGATAGCCTGAGGAAGGAGCGCCTCATGTATTCCTAATGTTTGTCAGCATCAGCGATAAAAAAAAACAAAAAAAAACAAGACTTGGTGTTTTATGAAGTTCACTCCTGAAAGTATTCATGCTCACTTCTTCTGCTGTGGACTGAAAACATATGGGTTTGACAGCAAACTAGAAAATATGATGACGCAAAGTCAATATTTCAACAGTAATGGTTGAAGTTTAATGAAAGAGAGAATATATATACAGTATATATATATGATATATTCCTTCGTTTGTACCACGGTGGGGAAATTTGAGTTTTCACAGCAGCAAGTTCATAGTAGAAAAAGAAAAAGATTAAACATAAATACATGACATCAGACGTACAGTTCATGAAAAAATACAAAAATTCAATAAACATATTAAAGTATGACAATTTGGTAATATTTTAAAAGTACAAACACAGAACAAACATAAAATGAATGAAAGCATCTGCTATAGTGAAACTACACATGCAAACTCATCCGTAAAACATCAGCAAAACGAACAATTAATAAAAAAAAAAATCGATTTACCAAGAGATACAACAAAACTGATCGAGGGATCCTGCACCGCGCAGAAAGAGTTAATCAGGGGCTAGTTTTTGACCACAGTTAAAAGAAGGATGAATATTAAAACACACAAATAAGACACTGAAACTTTTAAAGTTTACAATCAGGTTCATTTTGAATTAGCACAAAGACAGTTCAATAAAAAAAATATTTCCTTTCCTTAGTGACGTAATTTTGTGTTCTAGATATGGAGCTCAGCTATGGGTGAGGTTTAATGTATACAAAGTAGATACTGTATTTCGGGAAAATATTTAAGAAGGACATTTTTGTAAAATACTTTGGTGAAGAAAGATCATAGACATTTTGTTCACATGTAATCACATGTGCGGTATATTTTTGTTTTTAACATAGGATTTGATGACCATTTGTTTTGACTTTTTTAATTGAGAAACATAACAGTTGGGTCCTTAAGTAATGATTGGTAAAAGCCACTAAATAATTAGTTTTATATGAATGAAACAGAATAATTTAGGATCTAATATGTCCAATTTACAGACGCTGAATTCCACATTAGTTTTTCCTGCTGTCGCCAAGTCAACTTTCGGACTCATAATTGCCCCAGCAAATTGGAATCCACTCCTCAGACAATCTTCAATGTCCAACTGAGCCTCAAATAAGTGTCACTATTAAATTCCTGAGATACTTTTTGATTATTGTCGTGTCAGTCACATGTGATGGACAGCCGCACGCTTCATTGTCAGGGTTCTGTAAATTATTTACCATGTCTTTGAAGGGCCCTCTGGCCCCTGGATCCTCTGGTTAATGCGTGCCGGGGCCAGGCGGCTCGGCTAGACGGCCGATCCCCCCACACCCCCCCCCCGTGACACGGATGTCATCCCAGTAATGGATGGACACTTTGGACGTGATATCGCCGTGGCTTCGGTTCGCCTCTTACATTTATTGCCTCTGATAGGCTCGACCTAATAATGAAAATACAGCTCCGGCAACGTGACAGATGCTGTCAGTTTGTTAAAGTGTAATGCGCTGGAGGCGTCATAAACCTGGATATCGATCGTAAAGCAAATAGACATTTGTTCCTGAAGGCTCCGCTGACTTAAGTGCTGATTCTGGGTGAAGAAGGACTTGATAGAAATGTCATGGGAATCTATTGCTGAAGAGCAAACAGAAACACACCAAGCTCACCGACCCAGAACTTTTAATTAACCTTTGAGGTTTTGAAGTTATAAATGTTCAATATTTCAACTTTCTGTAACTACTTTCTTGTTTTTTGTTTCCAGGACAACGACGTGAGGATCATCATTGGACAATTTGACGAGAACTTGGCAGCCAAAGTCTTTTGTTGCGTAAGTAAAATTCACATTTGTACTATTTTTTCATTTTTAACTATATTTCTTTTATTATAAAACCTTTGATGCATAGAACAAGACAGAGGTCTTTCGGACCAGGCACCAAACTCTTTAACCAGTTTCACTAGTGGGCCTCGAAAAATGTTTATTTAAAAAAACAAGTACAAGTCTGTGACCTTAGCTCTTTAGTAAACGGTAAATGTTTCTAACTTATAAAGCTTTTTTCCATCCACCCATTCACCACACAATCACCCACACTGATGGGTGTAGGCCGCAACCCGCCATCTCACCACCAGGTGCAACTAGCGTCTTGCTTATGGACACTGCAGAATCTTGTACCGAGTTTGAATTGAACTTCTAAGCTAATCACTTTCCCATCTGAAGTCATCGCCTTAAGACAGTTTTTATCAACTTTTAATGAGTCACAGCAAATATTTAACGCTAGAAAAATCACCACAAAAATATTACAAACAATATATATCCTGAAAATGTAGCCTTAATCGACTAGTTAGTAACTCTGTGCATATACCAAGTGTCTTTCTGCTTATTATTTATACACATTAGTTTTTATTTATACATATTTTATTGTTGTGTTTTAAATGTTTTATGTATGCAATCTATGTATGGTGACCTTGAGTGCCAAGAAAGGCGCCTTTAAATAAAATGTATTATTATTTATTATTAGCTGCATTAGGTGCAAATTAATCACAAAACATTGTTTTCAAAAATACTGTCTTTATGAAACAAAACCAAACATCCCCACTTTGGAGATCGGGATCAAAAGTTGCTTGTTTCAGTTGGTGCCGAAAGGGAATTGGTTACTTTTGGAATCGGCACAAAAAAACTTCTTAGCATAGCACTCAGGCACAATAGGTAGGTAGGTAGGTAGGTAGGTAAAACTTTATTGATCCCTCAGGAGGTCTCCTTCGGGAAATTGTTTAAATAGTTAAATAGTTCGGAATCACTGCCTTAACAGGGTAAGATCTTGGATATAAAGGAAGGATGTGAGTCATTGTGTTTTGTCTTCTGACAGGCTTATAATCTGAACATGTTTGGGAGTAAATATCAGTGGATCATACCCGGCTGGTACCAAGGGAACTGGTGGGAACAGGCCAACTCCACCAACTGCACCACCAAGAAGCTTCTGACAGCCATGGAGGGCTACATCAGTGTGGACTTTGAGCCGCTTGCCGCTCGACAGATCAAGGGCATTTCAGGCCGGGTGAGGATAAGCATATTTCTAGACTGTATCTTTTATATAAATCCTCAGAGCTGAACCGCAGGAAATGTGAAAAACCCTCGACGATATGTCTTCAACTCTTCCGATCCATCTTGTTGTCTAGACCCCGAGGGAGTACGAGCGGGAGTACAGCAGGGAGCTTCAGCAGAAAGGTGTGGAGCCGAGCAAGTTTCACGGATTCGCCTACGACGGCATCTGGGTCATCGCCAAAACCCTGACCCGAGTAATGGATCTGCTGCGGGTCAAGCAACGGCAGAACACCTACCACAACTTCACAGTGGACGATCGAGAAGTGGGGAAGATGGTGTTGGACGTAATGAACGAGACAAACTTCTACGGAGTCACGGTGAGCTTCCAAAGTCAGAATCAGAAAAGTAGTCCCTGTTAACTTTAGTAGTATCAGAGATATTGGCATTACCAAATTCACTTTTCCAAATTATTTATTCTATGAAGAGGCATTAAAGAATGTTCAAAGTTAATCATCCTCAGTAGGGAAAGCTTCCAAATGAGACTTATCAGGTTTAATCATGCTGTAATGAATTCCAGTCTTGGTTTTTCAAGTTGTAAACAGTGTCCTTGTCTCCCAGATCAATAAATTACTCGTGAGTATAAAGATGCAACCGAAATTTGGACAGACTATGTATGTTCTGTATTGTCTCTCTTTGTACAAGTCAAATTATCGTGACTTTAAACCAATTCTGATCTCTGTTCTTCAGAGAGATTCAGTTGTAAGAAAGTGTCTTAACCCGAAACTTATTTAAGAGATGTGTTTTTATATTTATTATAGTCACAATGAAGTTTCTCATTCATAGCTGATATGGGTAAGAAGTGGGGGACCCCCTGAACAGGTCCGAAACCTGTCACAGAGACACACAACCATTCATACACACACTCACACTAACAGAAAATCTAGAGTTCTCAATCAACCTCTTTTTTTTTGTGACTGTCGGAGGAAACCGGACCTAAGCACTGAAAAATGTTCACACAGTAAGTCGGAAAGTTGCCTTATACTGGAAGCAAACCAGCAACCTTCTTGCTATGAGGTGACCTTGCTAACAACTAAACCACCTTGTGCCACCTTTATTAAAGTTTTTGTTATTCATATTGTTTTTATTTTTAGCAGAATAATACGTTATATATTTTAACAACCAAAATTACAGCTACTAGCTACTACATATATACGGAGGAATTCATCCGCCTTTGGGCCAGTCGGTGGTCATAATGTTATGGCTGAACCACGAATAAATATACCCTTGTTGACTGCTTTATGTTATGGTTTCACTGGATCCATGTTAAATAGACTTTTAAGATGAATGGCCCGGGCTTTAAAGGGCACCGCACACACCAAGAGTTTGGAAATGAGTGCGTCAGCCAGCTTTCAGGAGCCGGAGTTTAATCACCCCAAAATAAATTGAGACCATATAGTAGAGACGCTAATGCAGCTTCATTCGAAAGACCAAGGGATTGTCTGGCATATCAGCAAATATAGTTTCTTCTCTCACCTTAACGTCTGGCACGGAAACTCCTTAGAGGTATACGTGTCTCTGAAACAAACACCTGCATTGTCAAAGTTCCAAGTACTTTCCTGTATTGTCTGAAAGATTTCTATCAAATTTAAACCTTATCTATTATTTATCAATTAAGAGATATATATTTTTAATGCTATTGTTTACTGTTAGGGGTCACAAAGGGTGCAGAAGACCCCCTGGAAAATTAAAATATGTCAAACTGATGAAATTTAAACCATATGTTTTACATAGTGTTGGATTAATCTCCTTTTTGTCAATCGTAAGGGGATGAAAAACAGGGGCAGAAGAGCCCATAATCATTTTTATGTAGACTACTGACCTCTTAGTGTAGGTTTGAGGGGGGCGACTCCTTCCCGGCAAAAGAAAAGGGGGACACAAGAGAGACCAGAAGACACCGACTTAAATTCAAATGTGTCCGATGTTGATGAAACTTAAATTTAAATACAATTTCTTTAAAGATTTACTGTATTACCTAATATATTAAATTGTATTTCCAGAATTTCAGCTCATTTTGGTAATTGTCAGGGGGTGAAAAGGGGGTCTGAAGAAAATAAAAATACGTCTAATTGTGATTAAATTTTCACTCTCTACTGTATATATTACATATTAAATGAGAAGTAGTTGTTGAATTTCAGCACCTTTTGCAAATTGTAAGGGGGCTTGGTTTAGGGATCAGTATGTCAGGCTCTATCATCAAAGACTATTTGACTTTTACAAAAGGCTCAAGTTCTTGCGAATGTTTCAACTTCCTCCACTAAAGTAAGTAAGTAAGTAAGTAATATATATTTATATAGCGCTTTTCGAGACCAGGGTCACAAAGCGCTTTAACAATCAAAACAATACTCAAAAAAGTACATACTTCAAAGATCAAGATAATACTGAGAACAACACAGGAGTTCGAGAAATTCAAGGAAAAGCCTGAACAAATAGAAACGTCTTAAGATGTTTCTTAAAGGAGTCAGTAGACTCCATCAAGCGCAAAGAGAGAGGAAGATTGTTCCAAAGCTTAGGAGCAACAGCCTGAAAAGATTTCTCTCCTCTGGTCCTGAGCCGTGTGCGAGGAACCATCAGTAGATTCTGATCCACAGACCTCAGAGACCGAGCTGGGGTGTAAGGCTGGATCAGATCAGTGATGTAAGGAGGAGCCTGACCATGAATAGCTCTGAAAGTAAGAACCAGAATTTTAAAGTTGATCCTGAAAGAAACTGGAAGCCAGTGAAGAGTTTTAAGGACCGGAGAAATGTGAGTTCTTCTACTAGAGCAGCTCAGAATTCTCGCTGCAGAGTTCTGAATCAACTGCAGGCGAGACAGCTCCTTCTTGTTAAGACATGAAAACAAACTGTTACAATAGTCCAGACGAGAAGAAACAAACGCATGGATTACAAGCTCCAGATCATGTTGTGACAGCATTTTCCTAAGTTTAGAGATTTTTCTCAGTTGAAGGAAACAGTTTCTGGTCAGTTTTCTACAGTGTTGAACAAGAGACATGTCTTTATCAAATACAACACCCAGGTTTCTCAGGCTCAGTTTGACTCTGACCATATTGGTAAAGGAGGAGAGAGAGCAACAAAGCAGCTGGCGGTCCATTATCGTGCCACCATAGTTTGCCCTCGAACCAGCTCTATGCTCGCGTGGTGTGTGGAGATGCTCTGGTGTGGCCAGGAAAAAAAAAAAAAAAGAATCTAGGGAAGAAGAAAGGATGACGAGAGAATCACAAGCTGCCCACGTCTCTCTCTGGAGGCCATAGTCAGGTCACGGTGCCTCAGTGGAGACACCAACGTCATAAAAGACTCAATTTAGACACAAACTCTTTGCTTCTGGCGGGAGATTCTGGTCGTGGACGTCACCCTCCTCTAGAATCAGCAGCTGCTCTCTTTGAGAAATCTTTGCTTTTACATCCTCAAAAGACTGCTGTCCATTTGTTCTTCACAGTTTTTTTTTACTTATTTAGCTGTGTTTTTTAGTCAGGGCTCCACGGTTAATTTAATCTTGATTAAATGCCGGCTTCACTCCAAAAACAAGCTCTTAGCCCGCCGACCACAAGCGGTTAATACCCCTTGATTACACCCCAAAAAAAAGTGTTGGTCAAAGATGTCCAGTCTCTGGACTCTTGCTGGATTCCCCCAAACATCACAGTGATTTTGAAACATAAAAAATACAATTCATTAAATGATTAAAGATCAAATAATAATGTGAAATACTACATGGTATTGTCATTTTCAGAGTTGATGTGTCGCAACTTAGGACATGATGTTCTTGTTTCCATCTGTCGCTTAAAAATAAAACATGTCAAAATATTTCACTTGCCCAGGAATATGTGATCCACTCAAACATTTCCAAGGATTAAGTTCAGTTTGGTTACGAGACGACTGCTCTTCGGGACATGTTTACTACTTGCAAAGAGAAGCTTTGATGATGAAATTCTTCACGTTACGAACATCATTGACTTCAATAATATTAACTACACATGACAAATTCATTTTTTCTTTGCAGCCCTATTAGGCCACGTTCAGACTGCAGGACTTTCACTGAAAATTTCCCTCATTTTCTACTCACCCTCATGTCGACTGAGGGATTATTTTCAAAATACTCTGATCTTTTTAGAGTAATAGATGTGTTTCGTAACATAGATTGATGTGTGTTCATTTTAAATTAGCAACTGGAGCTCACTTGTCTTCATCTAGAAACATGCAAATACCTCCGTACTGCTCATCCGTAACCTCCCTCTTGTATTGAAGCCTCAATGAGAAGGATTGTTCCGGAAAAATGTAAAGAAGTCTATATTTTAAACTTGTTTTTTTGCAGAAGCATTCAAGATTCACAATATATTGCCTGGGATTTTCTGCTGCAGACAAACTTAAAATATAAACTTGTTTTTTTCCGAACAATTCCTCATGTTGAGGCTTCAATTCAAGAGGGACGTTATAGACGAGCAGTATGGAGGTATTAGGATGTTTTTAAGTGTCTTTTTGGACCAAGATGAAGACGACTGAGCTTCAGTCGCTACATTAAAATGAACAAACATTTTTGTCTATAACTCAAAAATAAATTATTTACATGTCTAAACAAGAAGGATCTGTCTCGCCTGCAGTTAATACAAAACTCTGCAGCCAGAATTCTGAGCCGCTCTAGTAGAAGAACTCACATTTCTCCGATCCTTAAAACTCTTCACTGGCTGCCAGTTTCTTTCAGGATCCATCTTGGTTCCTACTTTCAGATCTATTCATGGTCAGACCTTCCATCAGTTGATTCTGATCCAGCCTTACACCCCAGCTCGGGCTCTGAGGTCTGTGGATCAGAATCTACTAATGGTTCCTGAACACGGTTCAGGACCAGAGGAGAGAAATCCTTCCAGACTGTTGCTCCTAATCTTTGGAACCATCTCTGTGTTTGATGATCTACTGACTCCTTCAAGAAACATCTGTGTTTGATGATCTACTGACTCCTTCAAGAAACATCTGTATTTGATGATCTACTGACTCCTTCAAGAAACATCTGAAGACACTTTTATTTGTGCTTTTTCCTTGAAAGTATGTATTTTAACTGTGTATTGTTTTGATTGTTTAAGCGCTTTTTGACCCTGGCCTGAGAAAGGACAATTAATAATTACTTACTTGAAAATAAATGGATTACTCTGAAAATAATCCGATAAAAGTCCTGCAGTCGTAGCGTAGCCTCTTAGGGCTGTAATCAAAAATCTAAGATTTGTCTTTTAATATTGAAGCCAATAATGGTAATCATCAAATATTTGCAAGAATGTGTAGTTGGATACTACATCAGTACACACAGAAACGTGTCCAGAAGTGCAGTCCTCTCTTATCTCGTCGCTCTCATTCGAAAGCGCCTTGAGGACAGAAAGTCCTGCAGAAATCAATGTAACTAAATTGTATTTCAGAAACGGAAGGGTGACCGCATATCACTTTGTCAGGCGAGGTGAAAACACTTGAGTGACACAACCGTCCGCCGAGCCCAGCGTGCGACTTCCTCTGGGGTTTCAGGTGGCGAAGTATCTGATGAGAAGACGTGTTCTGCAGCAGTTCTTGCCGAGCGAGGTGACTCACGTCGTCCCTCTCGCGTCAGACACACAAAAAAAAGAAATAGTCCTGCTCTCCTCATCTGCACATCATCCTGCGGTTTTGATCTGCTCCAGCGCTCGGGTTCCGCCGGTTAATGTCGGGCTTCTTCTGTGTGGCCTTGACAGCCACTGGATCGATAGTGAAAAAAGCCCCTCGATGATCGCTCTCCTGCTGCTGCCACAGCCTTTCGACACTGATCCAGCAGCAGGAATGATACCAGCACAGGCCGAGCCGGGTCGGCTCCTATGGGATGTGCTGTGTGTGTACACAACAAGAACCTAAGAGACTGGTTTGGTGGGAAGGAAGGTTAAAAAAAAAAAGAAGAAGCATCTATATCCGTCACTCTGTTGGTTTGGTTTGAACTGAACTTGATGCATTTTTATCTCCAGAAAATATTGCCTTTTGGCACAAAAGGAAGTGTAAAGATTTGATGTGGGTAACACTTTTGTCCAGATCTACAAAAAGCGGTAAATTCATGTGACATAAATCAAGGGGCCAACATTTTTAACTCAAAAGGTCAGGGGCGGTGGAGCTTAAACAGAATGCAATGTCGGTATTAAAATGATAATTCACCCAAAATTTCACTCGTTTTCTACCCACCCTTATGTCGACTAATGGCTGGGATTATTTTCAAAGTAACCTGTTCCTTTTAAGAGTTATAGAAGAAAAGTAAGAACCAGAAACTGGCAGCCAATGCAGATGTTAAAGGTTTGGGGGAATGTAAGTTCTTCTACTAGAACGGCTCAGGATTCTTGCTGGGGACTTTTCTATAGCTGCAGGCACGTCAGATCCTTCTTGTTTAAACACCAAAATATACATTTTTCTAGAGCTAAAGACAAAAATGTTTGTTCATTTTATTGTAGCGACTAGGGCTCAGTTTTCTTCATCTTTGTGGGAAAAAAACCTACTGCTCGTCTGTCACAGCCATCTTGTATTGAAGCCTCGACAAGAGGAATTCCGATTAAAACTTAAACAAATGTATATTTTATTTTGTTTGTAGCAGAAGCTAAATGCTAACACATTTGTTATTTTCACCTCATCTTGTTTGTCATCTTGACCCTTATATAACACAAGGTTTAAATTTAATGCATAGGCAGGCAACTTTTTTTTTAACATTTATGAAAATTAACTTTTCTTTTCAGCACAACAGGTGCAGCACAAATTGTTTCTTTGGACAGAAAGCAAGCATCTTGGATATTAAAAAAAATTACAAGTTTATTTTTAAATAGGAAATCTCTTAAATCCCTCGTTGAGTGTACATCTTAAAATGTGCATGGATGTTGTCCTGCTGCATTGTGGGAGATTTTAGGTCCTTCCCCACTCACCCATCCACAGCCACGATCTGATCAAATCCTATATTCGCTTCTCCGTGACGATCGTTTCCATTCGTCTGTGCGTTCGATCGACTGAAGCTGCTCCGCTTACACCTAAAAGACGCTCGATCCACTTTCCCGAGCGAGGAAGCCTCCACCTCTCACCTGTGAAGTGTGCACACGTTCAGGCAAACATGAAAGAAAGATGCCACACAAAGAGTGTAATTGAAACAGAGGGGTGGGACCTCGCTTTGCGACTTCAAAGCGTTCCCTTATTTTCCGGCAAAATTGGTTCAAGGATTTCTTTTTTTTTTCCTCCAGTGCTCGGCTGCCGCTTCCCCCGCTTTTTTTTTTTTCTTTCTTCATTTTGTGGAAATTCAAATGCCCTGAGCACTCTCTGTTCGCTTCATCAATCTACTGAGTGATCTCTCTCTCCCAGTGTCTGTCACCTGTTAGCGACGGTAACAAGCCAACTCTCCGAGCAGATGGTGGACTCGCTTAATTGACGCGTCTCGCCAGATGAAGAGCGAAAGATAATTGAGATCGAAAGAATAGAAACGTTAGAGAGACAACAAAATAGAGATTCATCTGCCTGACGCTGTTGTTTCCCTTCATATCGACAAAACTTTGGAGCTCTCTGACTTTGAATGGATTTTCTTGCCCAGGAGAAGATTTCTTCAGTAACAAAGAAAGTTGTTGTTTTTTTTTTAAAGAAGAAAACAAATGTTTTTAAGAAGTTTGCCAACTGCAAATGTACGGAGCCTTCAACATGAGAAACCATTTTTCCATTATCCCTTGTGTTGTCTCAGGGTCAAGGTGACCCGAACAGATTTGTTTCAGGTCCTTCGGGTCACCTTGACCTAGAGAGAACACAAGGGATACCACAAACACATTTCTTTTCGGGCCTTCGGGTCACCTAGACTCAGAGACAACACAAGGGATACCACCAACACTTTTGTTTCAGGTCCTTCGGGTCACCTTGACCCTGACATAACACAAGGTATAACACAACCACATTTGTTTCCGGTCCATCGGGTCACCTTGACCCAGAGAGAACACAAGGGATACCACAAACACATTTGTTTCAGGTCCTTCAGGTCACCTTGACCCAGAGACAAAACAAGAGATACCACAAAACACATTTGTTTTCGGGCCTTCCGGTCACCTTACCCAGAGACCACACAAGGGATACCTCAAACACATTTGATTTTGCACCTCCGGCTCACCTTGACCAAGAGACCACACAAGGGATACCACAACTATATTTGTTTTTCCGGTCCATCGGGTCACCTTGACCCAGAAACAAAATAATGGATACCACAAACACATTTGTTTTTGGAGCTTCCGGTCACCTTCAATTCAATTCAATTAAATTAAATTTTATTTAAAGTGTCTTATCATAACAAAGTTATCTCGAGACACGGTTGAAGTAAGACTATAGTTGATTAAGGAAAAACAGATCCCAGCAATTCAACAAGAGACAACACAAGGGGTACCACAACTACATTTGTTTTCGTGCCTTCGGGTCACCTTGACCCAGTGACCAATTAGAAAAAATAAATGTTTTCCATTTTGCTTGTTGGTCAAAACTAATCTGAAATACCTACATGTGTTTGCTTTGAAATTCTAAAAACGATCAATCTTGAAACTTGACTAGAAAACTTTTGACTTTCTCATGTATTGACTGAGAAGCTTGGTCGTCTGTGAGAGGCTCAGTTAAGATGTCTCAGGTCTCTCAGGAGCAGCAAACCACCAATAAAGCAGCTGTTAGAAAAGTCAATTTTCTAACTGAAGACTCTTTCCACACAGAGTCAAAACATATGATTCTTCACACAAAACCAATAATCAGAGCCAAACATGTAATAGAACATTAACTCAACCATGTGCTGTATTGAGTTACCATTGTATTACCTTTTTTTTTTTAAACAAAATATAAAATGTTGAAGCGGACTGACACCTCTGGTACAAATGATGCAGTATTTTTATATATTTAATGATGTTGTTGTTTTTTTCTCAGGGTCAAGTCATGTTTCGAAACGGCGAGAGGATGGGGACGATCAAATTCAACCAATTTCAAGGTAACTTTTTTTTTTTCCTGCTGTGATCAAAGGAGTTTAGAAAAAAGATCACAAGAGGTGGAAAGAGTTTGACAAAGTGTTTTCAGTGGGCGGAGCTTGAGATCATTTTCTAATGCAAATGTTTCAATGAAAATAGTTTTGTACAAACAAACACACTGATGATACAATAGAGTCACAACATCTTTTTAACACACACTGGTCAAAGAGCTGCTGGTCATAATTATTTGGCTTTTATCAGATGAACGTCCTGCTGTTGTGAGACACACTTGTTCTCTTGGGTTTATCATGAACCCCCGGTCGGAGAAGAGACCCTGAGATTGCATCTATGTTTAGGGATTTCCCGACTCCGAGGCTCCCCGAGATGTTCTCTGCTTATCTGCGTCAGTGCAGAGCGTTTCTTCTCCTCCGAGGGTTCTATCTTC
This sequence comes from Callionymus lyra, assembly GCF_982586985.1. NCBI lineage: Eukaryota > Metazoa > Chordata > Actinopteri > Syngnathiformes > Callionymidae > Callionymus > Callionymus lyra. Next base: position 9,376,380 of record NC_141820.1, on the reverse strand, counting down.
GCTGTGAGAGTCGTTCTTCTATGTGATGACGACAGGAAGGTTGACGTGTTCAGGCTCAGGTGCATGTAGTGTTTTCGGTGTCGTCCAATCACACGATCAGGAGGAAAATCATGTTCGCTGTTACAGTTGTTTATACTTTATTTAATTATCGACTTGATCTCTTGCTATGATTTACTCTTGTTTCTTTACTATTCAATAAAAAAATGTTGCTTTAATCAAAAAATAAATGTTGAGATTTAAAAAAAAAGGTTCTTCAATAAATATTATATTGTGTTTTAAAACTTTGTTTACATCAATCAAACAAAAAAACATAATAATAACTTGGATCGCAATAATTTAAAAAATTCAAATTCACAGCTTTTTTTACCTCAATAAAAAAAATTTTAAAACTGTTTTAGTTTAATCAAACAAAAATGATTTCGAAACTTTTTTTACTCCAATAAAAAACAAGTCTTTAAAACGTTTTTACTGAAATCAAACTATAAAACTTTTTTCGCCTCAATGAAAATAATTTTTTCACTGAAAAAAACGGTTTCCTGCGTAAATAAAACAAATGACTTTAATTATTTTTTACTTCAATCAAGCAAAAACATTTTTTTTAATCATGCTTCATTTTTTAATTTTTTTTTTTTCTACTTTTTATTGAACGAAGATTAAAAAATAACTTCCTTCATATCTCAAAGAATTTTTTTCCGGGCCCCCGGGTCACCTTGACCCAGAGACAACACAAGGTATACCACAGATATATTTGTTTTCAGTCCACTGGGTCACATTGACCCAGAGACAACACAAGGTATACCACAGATATATTTGTTTTCAGTCCACTGGGTCACCTTGACCCAGAGACAACACAAGGTATACCACAGATATATTTGTTTTCAGTCAACTGGGTCACATTGACCCAGAGACAACACAAGGTATACCACAGATATATTTGTTTTCAGTCCACTGGGTCACATTGACCCAGAGACAACACAAGGTATACCACAGATATATTTGTTTTCAGTCCACTGGGTCACATTGACCCAGAGACAACACAAGGGTGAAAAACAGACTCATACTTCTAATTAAGTAAATATACATTTAGTTTGACCCGTGACTTGAAATACTAAAGAAATGTGTCCTCTTGTGGGATTCAGTTTGACAACTGTGCTCTAGAGGATGCACTTCTTAGCAGCTAAATGTTTAACAAGCTAATTAATATCTAGATTATGCACAAGTTCCTGAGCTGTTAAACTTCTAGTGTAACTTATTCAACCACTCTTGTACGACACTGTTCTCTATCCGCTCCACGCTTTAAAAATATCTTCTTATTTTGTTTAAGTTCATTTTAAATGAAAGTATTTTCCTTTTTCTGCTCCTTCTCTCCGTCGTTGTCGTGTCACTCATGGATGTGTCACGGCGGACGTCAGCACTGAGAATATGTTAAGAGGCTGTGATCCTGCACTCGACCCGTTCATCTGTTCCCAGACGATGCTTCACATCCACCTGTCAGACGCTCTCAGCTCCAGTCACGAGAGACGAGTCGCGGCCACAGGCCTCCATCACGAGAGTCCGAATGTTACATAAGAGAAAGAAACGGAAAAAGGCTTTTGGTTCACACCTGAAATTTAGATCCTTTGTTATTAAGCTACAGAAACACATGAATCCATGAATAAACTCGGTCGAAACAGGATGTTGAGGTGACTCAAGGGTGAAAATGGATATTTCGGTCAAAGCTCAAACTTTAGAAGCAGATTTATTCCTGTTTTTTCTTGCATTTGACATTTGAAGTTTTAATTATTTATTGTTTTTAATTTTATTTTCTTTAAGCATTACATTTTTTATTATATATATAATAGATAATGTAATGCTTAAAAAAAATATATATATATATAAAATAGAAAATGTAATGCTTAAAAAAATACATATATATATATATATATATATATATATATATATATATATATATATATATATATATATATATATATAAAATAGAAAATGTAAAGCTTATATATTTTTTTTGTAGTAATTTAATATTTAGTTAAATGCTCTAATTACAATAATTCAAAAATATATTGTTTTTAATTTAAACCTATTGGTACATTAGTACCATCAAATAATACTGAATATTAAAGACTATGAATTAAAATATATGGAATTTAGAAGTTTTATTTTATTATTGGAATAAAAATATAAAACTTTGTTTTTGTTACTTATTAAAACTATTCCAATTTTAAAATTAAATCATTGAAACAAACACCAAAGTCAACCTTTTAATATATAAATGATATTATTATAATATATAAATATATATGTTTTTTTAATCCATCTAATGCCTTAACCCTTCTCCGGGTCATTGTGACCCAGAGGCCCGAAAACAAATGTGTTTGTAAACTTTAATAACAAACTTATTTAACTACAAACCATTTGTATTTTTGGGGCCTCTGGGTCACATTGACCCTGAGATAACGCAAGAAAATAATACGTTTCTACAATTAAAACTAAATTGGACCCTTCAATATTCTAAAAATACTGATATACTTTGTGATTCCTGTCAACCTGAAGTCGGTTGTTATTCTCAAAACAAAACTTTTACGGATTCATATTTTATTATTCCAAAATTCCTCCTAACATCAGGAAACTTTGCGACCCTAAAAGTCAGTTCCTACAATAAACTTTTTCTCGATGACTCTCCGACACAATCAGAATAATGTTTCATTTCTCTCTGCTCTCGCCGCCGGTCCCTGATGAACAATCTCACCGACGCGAGCTCAGGAACAAAAGCCGCCTGTTTGTCGGACAAGGTCGTACCTGCTGCAGCGCTGCACCAAAGGGACGCATCATTGTTCCCAAAAAAGAATAGGCTATAATCTAAAATTGCCTTCTTGAAGCAGGAAACGGGGAAAAAGGGGTGCGATAATAATGCATATTGCAGTCTGTTTTTAACAAGATTTGGATGTTTATTGCTTTTCTTTTTTCTTCCCCTCGGTGAAGGAACGTTGTGATGATTGGGCGTCAAATATAAGAGCCTTCGTGTGTTTATGTTCATAAGAGGTTTGATCTAATATAGAGTCTGTACGGAGGGAAAATGTCGAAAAAATCCACCTTTTCACAACATGATGAGACGAGCACGCTTGGTTTCTTCGAATTAAGGATTTCCTGCTGGTTAAAATGTCATTATGCTAATGTGGGTTTCAGTGAGAGCTTTTTTTAAATGTCAACTTTTGGTCTGGGTTTTTAAAAAAAAAACAAAAAAGAATCTGTTTCCAAAAAAAAATGTCTCTTGATCCTGATGTGCTCGTCTCAACAGAGGGCCGCGAGGTGAAGGTGGGAGAATACAACGCCATCGCAGACGTGCTGGACCTCATCAATAACTCCATCAGGTTTCAAGGTACAAACAGAATGATAGAGTTAGAAGGTGTGTGTGTGTGTGTGTGTCTGAGAGAGAGTGGATTAATTAAATTCAACTTTATTCAAAGTGTCATGACAAAGAGATTTGAAGACACTAAACAGTTGAAACAACACTTTATAAGAGAAGAGAAAAACAGGCACCAGCCAATCACAATGAACGACAGTGGCAAGAAAAATGTCCTTTTAACAGTAAGTAAGTAAGTAAGTAAGTAAGTAAGTAATATTTATTTATATAGCGCTTTTCCAGACCAGGGTCACAAAGCGCTTTAACAATCAAAACAATACCCAAAAAAGTACATACTTTAAAGATCAAGATAATACTGAGAACAACACAGGAGTTCCAGAAAATCAAGGAAAAGCCTGAACAAATAGAAACGTCTTAAGATGTTCTTAAAGGAGTCAGTAGATCCATCAAGCGCAAAGAGAGAGGAAGATCGTTCCAAAGCTTAGGAGCAACAGCCTGAAAAGATTTCTCTCCTCTGGTCCTGAGCCGTGTGCGTGGAACCATAAGTAGATTCTGATCCACAGACCTCAGAGCCCGAGCTGGGGTGTAAGGCTGGATCAGATCAGTGATGTAAGGAGGAGCCTGACCATGAATAGCTCTGAAAGTAAGAACCAGAATTTTAAAGTTGATCCTGAAAGAAACTGGAAGCCAGTGAAGAGTTTTAAGGACCGGAGAAATGTGAGTTCTTCTACTTGAGCGAGTCAGAATTCTCGCTGCAGAGTTCTGAATCAACTGCAGGCGAGACAGATCCTTCTTGTTAAGACATGAAAACAAACTGTTACAATAGTCCAGACGAGAAGAAACAAACGCATGGATTACAAGCTCCAGATCATGTTCCGACAACATTTTCCTAAGTTTGGAGATTTTTCTCAGTTGAAGGAAACAGTTTCTGGTCAGTTTTCTTCAGTGTCGAACAAGAGACATGTCTTTATCAAACACCCAGGTTTCTCAGGCTCAGTTTGACAGACTGACCTAAGTCACCAAAGTACTGTCTCAACCCTGGAACCTTATCATCAGGAGCAATCACCAGAGTTTCAGTTTTGTCCACATTTAGCTGTAGAGTGTAGAGTGTAGACAGAAACCTTGAGCAGAACCAGACTTGTGGTGTGTCACAAAGCGCACACATACACCTAATATTTTGAGTACACAAGTGCGTTCACACTGAGAAGTGTGCGGAAATGTTGTGCACTATGCACTCAAATGGCCAGGACAATTGAGTGTGGATCGATGGACACTTTCCACCCTCAACGAACGGCCGCCGTTTTAGTGACACTAAATGGAAGCTACGTCACTGAGGACGCGTCTTCGGAGCAGATACAGGCGTAAATGTCTCGAGAAAACACTTATTATATCACAAAACAACACAACAACAATAATAACACAATGAAACACATCTTAATAACTTGTTTCAATTGGAGAAAAGCGATGTCAAGTGTCGCTGATAGTGTTCAGTACTATCCTGTCGAAATGTGTGCACTGCGTGAGTAAGTGCACTGTCTTATAGTGTACTTTAAAGCAGTGCATTTAGATAAGTCTGCGATTTGTGACACAGCATTGGTTTGACTGGAAAACGTATGGTTCAAGAAGGGATGATGGGAGATTTCTCCCTCAAGTGTTCAAGACTTATAAATATGAATGTTTTGAATGATTTAAAGAGCTCTTTAAATCATTCAAAAGGTATTTCCACATGTTTCCATATACGTTTTCAATTGTCAGTAAACAAGGTTAGAAAAGTATTTCAGGTCCGTCTGAACATTCATTTTTGTCTAATATTTGACGTATAGGAACATTCTTCTTATGTGCCTTATTTCGTGGTTAAAACCATCAAAGGTATTCACAGAAAGTGTGAATTCGTGACGGTCTAGTCTCCAGACACAACAGCTGGAGTGCGAGGCAACCTCATTATAGTTTGCGTTTTGACGCAAGATCATCAACAGCTTTTGAAACTGCGACGAAGATATAACAGCGAACTAACAGCCCTGAACTTCAGAAAGGATTCCGACAGAAATGTAAACTCAAATTAACATCTTTCTCTTCTGACTTTACACCAGATGTATTTTGTTTTTTGTTTCCATTAATTTAGTAAGTCAGAGAAGTCGCTTTGCTACAAATTAACAGTTCGCCTCAGATTGTTACAAATGTTCACGCCGTCAATATTGTGTTTGGAGAGGTGTCTAGGAATGTGTCTTCATTATCCTTTATTTGTTGATGACACCATTCATTGTATCGCTGGTGTTAAGAATATCAAATATGTGTGTGTCAACACAATGGAAAGATGTTTTTAGTGAAGTTAATAATGAGTGTTTCTACTTCCTGACAGGTGTGGAACCCCCCAAGGATCGTACGTTTGTACGTCTGCAGCGTCGCCACATCAACGTCCCCCTCTACAGCATCCTGTCCACCATCACCATCCTGGGCATGCTCATGGCCGGAGCCTTCCTGTTCTTCAACATCAAGAACCGGAATCACAGGTGAGTGTCGTATACGTGACGTGCTCGCGGATTCTGGTTTTTACCACTTCAATCCTCTTCGTTTCCTCCAGACTGATCAAGATGTCCAGTCCGTACATGAACAACCTGATCATCCTGGGGGGGATGCTGTCCTACGCCTCCATCTTCCTGTTCGGCCTGGACGGAGGATTCGTCTCCGATAAAGAGTTCGAGACTCTCTGCACGGTGAGTTTCCACCAATATTAATTATCTTATGTGTCCAACCTTGAACTAAGCAATGTTGACACCCACTTAAAATACAACATTTTTTGATGACTGTGTCATCACTTATTTATCAGTTTGAGCTCTATCGTATAAATAGTTTTCGGGTAGTTTAATTTGCTGATTTGAGTTTGAAATCGGAAAAAAGGGAAGGAAAAATTGACTTTTTGTTAGGACGCCTCTTGTGCTCAACAATGCAGCAATAAAACAAAAGAAAACAAACTTAACTTGAGATAATTGTGTGTTTGTTCACTTAATCCACGTTTTAGAATGGACCTTCCATTGCTATGCTTCAAGTTAAAAGGTCATTTTAGCTGGAAGCTAACCAGCAACCTACTTTCTCTGGGTCATGTTAAAATATATATATTTTTTTCCATCTCTATTTTTCCTTTGTATCTTTTAAACTTCTAGATCGACCTGCTCAAATACGGCCCATGAGCCTAATGGAGTTCACTTGAGGTCCGAGTCAAACTATAAGACTGATCAAACTACATTTTTTGGGGTTATTTTTTCTTTTGTTGTTGTTTCGACTTTGGTGAGTAGTTCCTGTTCCTCAAAATAATGGGAGTAAAGGACTAAAATATTTTGTGAAAAGTTCTTTGATATCTAATTTATGTGTTAAGATAACACATTAAAAAAATGTACATACTATCAACACAACTATTTTCATGTTATTCCTGAAAACATTACATTTTCTTCCCATTTTGTCCTTTTTTCTTACCTCTTTTTCATATATATATATATATTTCATTTTTCCAGTCTTTCTGTAACTTTAAAGGCTCCTAGCAACAGTAGCGGTATATATATTGTGGCTCTTTTATTAATTTAATTGACAAAGTTTTCTCTAGTTTAATAGAAATTAAGCAAACTGATCAGGAAGTTCATCAAATGTTCTTACCCGAGTTTAATAATATTATCTCAGTGATTGTATTTCTAATCTCTAAAGGACTGAAATTAAGTTTTTGGGTTCAAACCTTGAATCAAGCATAATTTGGATTTTTTTTATTTAATTAGAAAAGTGATCTGTTTTACTTACAACGTTACTTTTCTGTTTAGTCGTGTCAGCATTTTTAAGGATGGTTTAAAGTTAAATGTGGGTATTAAGATGACCTTGAGTCGATGTTTAGTGCAAAAATTTGGAGTAATATAATCAACGTCTTGTGAAACTACGACAAAGACATAACAGCGAACTAACAGCTCACTTCTTCCGAAAGGATTCAGGCGAACTCTGTTTTCTTCTCACTTGTACAAGCAAAACATGTGACTTTAAACCAGATCTGATCGCTATTCTTTGTTCAATTTAAAATGTAAAGTGCGATTCTGAATCTAAAACAAACTGCTTAATAACCTCATTGGTTTTCTAAATAAAAAAGCATATAGTTATTACTAAATATTAAGTATGTATTTAAGGTCATTAAAGCTCCATTATTACAAAATGACTCAGTTTGTCATTCCCACAAAATGTTTCTAAAGGTTCGAGATCGTCAATATACCATAATAATTGCAATGAAAACCTCCATAATTAAGTTGAATCAAGTCTAATTATGAAAGTACGTCCGAGAGGGAGCTGATAGGATCGCTCTCCTTGGATTTGGCGTCTGCACGGAGCACATTATGCTTCCACCCTGAGGTGGCGCGACCGCCTGACTTTATGTCCGGCCTGATTAATTATAGAGTTTCTGATTACAGCGATAACTGTCGACAAAACTCCCCGGCGGTGATGTCTGACCAGGCACACGTCCTGCTATCCGCGGGAAAAATCTCCAGACCGAGGTCAAGCTTCTTAAGAGAAAAACCAGAGGAATCAAACTAGCCAAGCGTCTGCGGGTGCAACCGAGGGAATGCAGGAAAAAAGTGGAGGCAGTCATAGCTTAAGACGTTTCTGGAGGACCCTGGAGAAATGGTTGCAAACGGCAACCAATTAAACGTACTGTGTTTTTTTTTTTCCTCATCGACTAAAACAAAAGGGTCTTGTTCATTTGTCCTCGTATGATACGAACAAACTGGTGACTACAGAATCCCGCGCACTGTTGATTTTCCTCACAGCTTTGTTGAAACCCGAGCGGCTCAAAGTAGAAAAAAAAAAACATCTTTTGTGCTCAATCAGTAGGTGGTCTGTTTTTATTTTAATTAGGATAAAATGTTCTCTTGAGTGTGACAGCTTCCGTGGCCCAGGACATTCTCCCACGGCTCAGCGCGAAGAGCAAAGAAAATAAACCTGACAGCTCTATATATTTTTAGAAACTCTCCAACGACGCTTCTTCTTCGAGACGTCGCGTGTTGTCCTTGATCACTTGGATTAAGATATATCGACGATATCGTTCCTGTGTTCCGCTCACAGGTCCGGACGTGGATCCTCATCGTCGGGTACACCACAGCCTTCGGCGCCATGTTTGCAAAGACCTGGAGGGTGCACGCCATCTTCAAGAATGTCAAGATGAAGAAGAAGGTAAGGATTGATGCCACATCTTTGCTTAGAAGAGGTTTTTTAAACATGCACACATCCACATACACTTAGTGTAAAAGGTATTTACTCCTTAAAAAAGTAGAACATTGACAGTTTAAGATTGTAGATTGTAGTTCTGCTGGCCTTAAGGATCTCTCAGTTTTAAAGGGAAAGTTCACCCAAAATTCAAACTTCACTCATTTTCTACTCACCCTGATATCGACTAAGGGTTATTTTCAGAGTCATCTGTGTCTTTCTAGAGTTATAGACAAAAATGTTTGTTCATTTTAATGTAGCGACTGGAGCTCAGTTGTCTTCGTCTTCATCTTGGTCCAAAAAGACATTTAAAAACATCCAAATGCCTCCATACTTCTCGTATGTAACTCTCCTCTTGGCTACTGCTACTGTTTTGATGTACACCACAGATTCATTCATATTATATCTATACTTACTATTTTGGGACTGTCTTGATGTTGTCTTGATCTTGACACTATCCATTCTTGGTACTGTCTTGGTATAAGCTTGGCTTGTAACCAGTCTAACAAACGACCTTCCTCTCTTGTTACGTGGCCTTGTTGGTGTTGGAAAGGTACACCAAATTAGCCACATAGCTTCTTCATACTTGGCTCAGCCTTTTCACCGATTTCAATTTCTTGCAGTACCTGTGATGACCATAGGTATCAACTGTGTAGGTTCTCATTCATCCAGGTCATTGGTATCCAAAGGGTTCCAAAGGGAGGCAACTAAACTGTGTACAGTTTTTTGTCAGGCCGGGGTTCAAGACCGGACTGAATTAAAGCAATAAAATTACAAGTATATTTGTATTTTTCCTTGATTCTTGTAAGCAAGGTGACTCAGAGAAAACACCATGAATCTCAATCAAAACTGCTAGACATGAACAGAGAAAGCAAACACAAAACAGACTGAGGCAAAATACCTCCAAAACAAAGACAAAACTACAACAATGATTTCGCCCTCTTCATAGAAGAAAGACAATGGCAATAAACTAAACTTCTCAGGCACTCAGGCAATAAAAAACTTTGCAACAAAAATGTGTCCAAAGAGGATGAAGAAAAAGACTGTAAATTTGTTATAAAGTACTTTTATTTACAAACTAAAGTCACTTACTTGGCAGGATAAAAAGAAACAGAAATACAAACACTAGCCAAGGAAGACAGAGGCTGTGTCCCAAATCGCGCACTTATCCGAGTGCACTGGTTTATAGTACACATTCAAATGGTGCATGTGCTGGGCCAGTGCGCACATTTTCGAGAGATAGTACTGTTTCAAATCAAACTCTTCTGCTACACACTTATCTCGCAACCAGAAGTTGAAACACTATCGTCGACACTTTACAGCAGTTTTCGCCAATTGAAACAAGTTATTAAGTTGTGGTTCATTGTGTTATTATTGTTGTTTTGTGGTAAAATTAGTGTTTTCTCGAGACATTTACGCCAGTATCTGCTCTGAAGACGTGTCGTCAGTGACGTAGCTTCAGTTTAGCTTCATCTACGTCACTAAGATGGCGGCCGTTGAGGGTGGAAAGTGTCCATCGATCCACACTCAATTTTCTGGCCATTTGAGTGCACCAATTGAGTGCTCATTACTACATTTTCGCACACTGCTCATTGGGACGCACTAGAGGAGGGGCAAATGACTACTGTTGGACAGTTTTAGGGAGACCCAAAGTACCATTCATTTCTGGGGTATCAGAGAAGTTTAGGGTAATGTTAAGCAAACACTAGATTCCTGTTCAATGAATAAATGCTATAAAGCAGAAGCTGCTCCAAACTAACAGAGCAGTGTGGTGTTTACTGTCCAGTACAACGAGCCCAAACCTGTACATCGAGGAAACAAAACAATCACATCACAAGGGTATTGGTTTAACACTGGAGAGCCATCTCCTGGGTAGAAGATCAGACTGTCCATCTCCACTTAAACACCTAATCTTTTGTGGAGATGAATTCACAGGTGCTGGCCAGAGATGGGGGGTCTGTAGACGTCTCAGTCACTTACGATGCTGAGCTAACATCCACAATATGATGGTCACACCTCACTGGACAGTGAGAGCAGACGACCCTCTCTAGTGCTGTGTCTCACATCGCGTCCTTCTCTTAGTGCACTGGAGGTTAGTATGCATCAGGATAGTGTACATACTAACTAGTAACTAATTCTTGACAGATAGTATGTCTCAAATCAAACTCTGCTGCTACACACTAACAGGAAATGACGCGACAGCTTCTTCTTCTACTACTATTTAACGATGATTTCAACCAGCTGTAGGAACACTAGCGACACCTGCTGGCAGCACGTTTGGTTTGGATCAAGAAATATGAGAAACAAAATATTTGCGAGATATTTACGCCGGTATCAGCACCGAAGACGTGTGTCATCCTCCTGCTGCTGGCTGAAAATACACCTGTAAGTATATAAATATATATGTATATATATATGTAAAACGTAACTTCCGTTTACAACGTCACTAAGATGGAGCCGTTTAGTGTCGATAGTTTCCATCGATCCATACTCAGTTTTGTGGGCGTTTTAGTGACAGTTTAGTGTGTATGGAGCACTACATTTCACATACTAAGAATTGAGACGCACTCAAAATACTAAGTTAAAGTACGCAAGTATGCGATTTGAGACACAACCCTCAGTTGACCTCTGTGACGACAGAACCACCGCCACTGATAAAGTTCTTACCGAGTGACTATCAGTCCAAGATAATATTTCTAACAGTGAACCAGGCTTTACTCAAACTTACTTCAGAAGTTGAAACAGCTTAATGAACATTTGACACAATCTGTTTCGTTTTTGGCCGAGTATTTAAAAAAGGAATCTGAGCTCGCCGACAGTCGGAGCTTAGTCCTTTATTGTATTTATAGATCATACTCCTCCTCTCTAATTTCTCTCCCTCTCGTTTCGACGCACAGTAAGCGTGGGCGGCGAGAGCCAGAGAGAGGGATCTGGGAGGATCAAGGAGTTGGAGGTTGAAGGGGAGAAGTGGCAGCGACGAGGCAGCAGCAGAAGGTGGAAGGCAAAGGAGAAGCCGTCGAAAACAGAAGACAAACAATGGGCCACATACGGAGGGTTGAGCCGTTTGGAAGAGGCGAGGCAGTCCAGAGGGTCGGGCGCGAGAACAAGACGAGAAAACATGTTTGAGAATCCGAGACTTAGCATGGAGTCCAAAAGATAACTTTTTTTTTTCCAATGATAAATCAAGTGCATTATAAGTTACAGCTCGTGTTGACGATATTCAATCTCGGATAGAATCAAAAGCAGTCGTAAATTTAAACATGTTATTAAATCATTTATATAGACTATTAAATACTCAACATTTAGGTTGTCCAAAATAAAACACCAAAAATGCATTTATCAGAGAGACCATAGTTGCTGGAGATAATGTTTTTAAAATTTTTTTTTTTATAAATGATGCCTTATTTCCCTAATTGAAAAAACTCACTTTAGAAAAAAAATTGGATGATAAATGAATGTTTTTTTTTTACCAATGTAAAGATTAAAAAAACATTCTCATGTTTAGAATATAAGGTAAATTATAAATAAAATAAAATGTTTAAAAGAGAATGAATTTTCAACTTGTTTTTAAAAAATATACATATTTTTAACTACATAATAGATGTTTTGTCAGAATTTGATTAATCTAATGTGAATAAATATTTATTAAAAATGGTATAAAGATGGTAAAACCAGCCTTATCGCTTAGCGTATCATGGTAATGATTGAAAAATCCCACAGTTCAACTCCTAAAAAGAAAGATATATAATTATATGAATCCTCACTTATCTCTGAAGTTACAGACGAATATATATGGCCTGTAACAATATTATATAAATAATAATTTAGGTGTGTCTTTAACTCTGTCTGTGTGTGATATTTATGCCTTATAGGCGAATTACTTGACAGAATAGCTTAAATATTGTCATGTAAGCTTCTGATCTCTTGATCAGGTCGAGGGAAAGAGGGCACAAGGGGGGCAAAATAATAGCATAAAAATTCAAATATGTCCATTTTTTATTACATTTATAGTATATTTATTACACAATACATAGACAATATATTTACAGATCATTTTGTTTATTATAGGGGACAGACAATAGTGTAGAAGAGTCCAAATGCAGCCTAATATGAGGAAGTCAAAACATAATAAAAGGGTTTTAGATGAGGAGGGAAACTCGATCAGGTCAAAGATAAGGGCGTTTAAGACCCAAATATGCTGTATTTCTTCTCTTTTTGCTACTCTAACATCACTTTCATGGAGTCCTAATACTGGAAAAGTGACACTTAATTTCTATCTAGTATTACTGAATCTATATTCCTTTTCACTGGCGTAAAACAATTCCTACGAGTGACATTCAATGATGAGCGACTACACACAGGACTTTCTCTCTTAGCCAGTACAGCTCACTTCCTCGACGACCACTCACTTCTCCGTCTGGTTTCGACGAGCCACTTAGAGAAGGCAGATTACAAATGGTGGCTCTGTTCAATGAGGTTACACGCTTAGCAGGCTGTGGCCATCACTCCTCAGCGATACAGACATTGTCGTTTCAAAAATGAATACACACACACACACACACACAACTGAACCCAGATGTTCATCTCTGACTAACATCCAGTCGTTCTCTTGCAGCTCCTGCGTCTGTCACAGATTTATTTTCATAAATTACTCTTAATTATTTCTATTGGTTTCTACAAAAAAACTGTCATGTATTCACAGAGATAAACAGAACAAATATAATACTTGCTTGTGCAGTTGTTGATGGTAGATGAACCACAATAATAACGATATGTGCCTGAATCTTAACCCTTGTGTTGTCTCAGGGTCAAGTTGAACCGGAGGCCCGAAAATAAATGCGTTTGTCGTATACCTTGTGTTGTCTCTGAGTCAAGGTGAACGACCTCCCTGACTTCCAGAAATACATATGCAGTGGTGGAGGTTGTTCATTTTTACCCAGAGATAACTCAAGGGATACCACATAAACGTATGTTTTTTTAGGCCTTCGGGTCACCTTGACCCTGAGACAACATAAGGGATACAACAAACACATTTGTTTATGGGCCTTTGGGTCACCTTGACCCAGAGATAAAAGAAGGGTTAATAAAATCATCTCTTGAAGCCATTATGTGTCATATTTAAAGTTTATTTAATAGTTTTTTTGCTGAAGTTAATGGGTTAAAAGGAAATTTAGTTCAAATAAAATCGACTTAATAATTCATTACTTTTATCAAAGTTTTTTATTTCATTTTAACATCCTATTCCATGACAAAGCCAGATATTTACTTGTGATTAATGTGTTGTTGGCTTTGACAATTAAAGGTAAGGTTTGGTTGTCAGTCCTTAATTTTTTATTAAACTTCTGAATCTGATTTGCATCAAAAGAAAATGCAAAAACAAATAAAAAATACAAGTAAATTAAAAAGAAAATAGGAGCTGAAACCATTAACTCTGACATGTCCTTCCGGCAAAGACAAAAGGTTAAACTTTCCAAAATACATTTCAAGTAAAATTCTTTTTAAAAGTCTGGCGAATTGGTGACCCCGGAACTAGTTGTATGCTCCAGTAGAAGAACTCACATTTCTCTGATCCTTAAATCTCTTCACTGGCTGCCAGTTTCCTTCAGGATCAACTTTAAAATTCTGGTTCTTACTTTCAGATCTATTCATGGTCAGACCTTCCATCAGTGATCTGATCCAGACTTATACCCCAGCTCGGGCTCTGAGGTCTGTGGATCAGAATCTGCTGATGGTTCCTGAACACCATGAAGTAATAATACTGGTTACTAGTGTGAGATGTTGTGGAGACGTGTGTAATGCTTCTCTTTACTGGAAAGTAGAAAGCAAAGCAGGGACACAGGATTTTTGGTTTACAAAATAAAACAGGAAGTCTGGTGTGTAACGATAAAATGATATGTTGTAAAAAACTAAGGTGAATGAGTTTCTTCCAAGTATAGAGTAGAAAATAAAGAAGACATTCAAATGATTTCTGAGCTGAGTGGGAGAATATAGTTGAGCTGAGAAGTTCAGGAGTCATGAATTAATTTAAGTAAAGTCTATCTCTTCTGAAGGCCCAACGTCTGATGGAATTCTCTGAAAATTAATCATGTTTACTCTTGGTTTGTGGACTCGAAGAGAGAGAAAATAGTGGATTCATGTCACCAATTTGAGGAGATTAGAAGCAAAATGTATTCTCAATTAAACTCCTGCTGAGTTCAATTAAAATTAAATTTAAAATTTGAGATTTTAACCTTTAGAAGACAACTGAGCTCCAGTCGCTACATTAAAATGAACAAACATTTTTGTCTATAACTCCTAAAAGGAGCAGATTACTCTGAAAATAATTCCAACTCTTTGTCAACATGAGGGTGAGTAGAAACGAGAAAATGATTTTAGGTGAACTATCACTTTAAGATTTGATTTCCTCTGAAAGCTTTTGTCATCTTTTTATGCATTAAGATAGTTCTTTACGCTGCCATCGCCAACATCTCACCATCCATTAAAGGGAATGTTAATCCAAACCTTCACTACTCAGAAATTGAGATAAATTGTGCTACAAAAAAGCTTAAAATATAGACTTATTCAAGCTTTTTTTTGGTAACAATTCCTCTCGTTGAGGCTTCAATACAAGATGTACGTTACAGACGAGCAGTGTGGAGGTATTTGGATGTTTTTAAGTTCGTTTTGGACGAAGTGGGAGACAACTGAGCTCCAGTCGCTACATTAAAATGAACAAACATTTTTGTCTATAACTCTAAAAAAGAACCGATTACTCTGAAAATAATCTCAACCCTTAGTCGACATGAGGGTGAGTAGAAAATGAGTGTATTTTAGTGAACTATCATGTTAAGATTTTATTTCCTCTGAAAGCTTTTGTCATATCTTTATGCATTAATATAGTTCTTTACGCTGCCGTCTCCAACATCTCACCATCCACTAATTGTGTGGGTACTGTCGCTTTAACTGAACTTGTATCGCAATATTAAACATTCATTTTCTCATATAAACAAGGCAAACTTTAATCATAGGTTTTTACAAGGGAACAGTTCTTGGGTACAAACTGTTTTCTACTGTCCGATCCACCGTACTGTAACGTTTTCAAAGAGTTTTTGTTCCTGTATTTGTATTAATTCAACGTCGGCACATCAAAGACGGCAGATGAAAAAACCAAGAGTCCACTGACGCATCTCTTCCCGAGAGGATGGAGACCTATGGAGCCGGTCGGGGGGTTCATCCCGGCCCCTGTGATCCCTGTGAGCCTGACCTTTCCTTTGAACCCCGGCACCAAACAGTCAAACCCTAATAAACAAAGATCATAGGCAGGTCGTGGTTTTCATCCGCCTTAAGGTCACGGTTCAAAGGAAGCTCTTTATTGGTTCGCTCTCTAACAACGTTTTAGAAATATCGCCGAAGACTTCCGTGGCAAGTTGGCAGTTTTTTTTCTCCCCCCGTCACAGCACGAGGTTAATTGCTGCGCAAAAAAAAACAACCACCGAAATGAGTTCTTGATTAAAGGGTTTTCGAATGAAATCCGCGAATCAAGTAACAGCCAGAGTCGACATTATCACAATGTTTAACAACCTGTGTAATTTAAAAAGCATGTTTCGGGAGACGAGTCCCGCGGAGAAAACATCTGGGAATCAGGTTTTGAAATAAACATCCGACCATTTCTCTTCCCCTGCAGATCATAAAGGACCAGAAGCTGTTGATTATCGTCGGCGGGATGCTGCTCATCGACCTGTGCATCCTCATATGCTGGCAGATCGTGGACCCTCTGAAAAGGACGGTGGAAGAATACAGCTTGGAGGTGAGTTTGCACTTTTTCTTTTTTTTTCCGACAGATCGGCTCTCGGCGTCGATGCCACTCGAAAGCGATTGTTGCCACTTTTCATCTCTTTATTAATAGAAGTCGCTATTTTCGGCTCTTTTGGTTATCAAAAGGCTTCTGTTCGAGCGACTCCGCTGCTAGAGTTTGTTTCGGGGGGTTTGGACCTGGGCCACCCGGCGCCTGCTGGGTTCCTCCCAGAGTCCAGACATTCGCCAGCTTGAATGTGAGAAACCGCCAAGGCCTCGTTGGGAAGTAGAGACGGAAAAAACTCTCTCGCTCCGGTCGATGTGAACTTTTGCGTGATTGTTTGGAGTCGACTGATTTCGCCGGTTCATTATCCGCAGCACGAACATTGCTAACTCATCCGGAGTCCAACCGTGATTTTGCACATTTGGACCATGATACCGTTTCTGTTTGGACACAGAGAAAACTCTGAATAAGAAGTGATTTTGTTCCTTCGTTATCTCGTTTAAATGTGGGTTGAATTGAGTTGTGAATCATTTTTCCAAACCTTTTCTTAGGAGTAACCAAGAGTTATTCGTTCTGAGGCCCCTTGAGTCGCCAACCTCTACTTTTCTATAAGAAGAAGGAGTTAGTTTTGTGTTTGTGAGGTGACATATGAAAATGTCAATCATGGGATATAGACGATGGATGTTCGATGAGTTTGCACATTTTTGTGTACATTCAATTTACACATTTGTGTGTGTGCGATGAGTTTGCACATTTGTTGTGTGTACAATGAATTTGCACATTTTTGTCTGTTAGGTATTTTGAGTGTGTAAGATAAGTTTGCACATTTTTGCGTACATTCAGTTTACACATTTTTGTGTGTGCGATGAGTTTGCACATTCGTTGTGTGTACAATGAGTTTGCACATTTTTGTGTGTTAGGTATTTTGAGTGTGTAAGATAAGTTTGCACATTTATGTGTGTACATTCAGTTAACACATTTTTGTGTGTGCGATGAGTTTGCACATTTGTTGTGTGTACAATGAGTTTGCACATCTTTGTCTGTTAGGTATTTTGAGTGTGTAAGATAAGTTTGCACATTTATGTGTGTACATTCAGTTTACACATTTTTGTGTGTGCGATGAGTTTGCACATTTGTTGTGTGTACAATGAGTTTGCACATTTTTGTCTGATAGATGAGTTTGCACATTTGTTGTGTGTACAATGAGTTTGCACATTTTTGTCTGTTAGGTATTTTGAGTGTGTAAGATAAGTTTGCACATTTATGTGTGTACATTCAGTTTACACATTTTTGTGTGTGCGATGAGTTTGCACATTTGTTGTGTGTACAATGAGTTTGCACATTTTTGTCTGTTAGGTATTTTGAGTGTGTAAGATAAGTTTGCACATTTATGTGTGTACATTCAGTTTACACATTTTTGTGTGTGCGATGAGTTTGCACATTTGTTGTGTGTACAATGAGTTTGCACATTTTTGTCTGATAGATGAGTTTGCACATTTGTTGTGTGTACAATGAGTTTGCACATTTTTGTCTGTTAGGTATTTTGAGTGTGTAAGATAAGTTTGCACATTTATGTGTGTACATTCAGTTTACACATTTTTGTGTGTGCGATGAGTTTGCACATTTGTTGTGTGTGCAATGAGTTTGCACATTTGTGTGTGTTAGGTATTTTGAGTGTGTAAGATAAGTTTGCACATTTATGTGTGTACATTCAGTTAACACATTTTTGTGTGTGCGATTAATTTGCACATTTGTTGTGTGTACATTCAGTTTACACATTTTTGTGTGTACAATTAGTTTGCACATTTGTGTGTGTTAGGTATTTTGAGTGTGTAAGATAAGTTTGCACATTTATGTGTGTACATTCAGTTTACACATTTTTATGTGTGCGATTAGTTTGCACATTTGTTGTGTGTACAATGAGTTTGCATATTTTTGTCTGTTAGATGAGTTTGCACATTTGTTGTGTGTACAATGAATTTGCACATTTTTGTTTGTACAATGAATTTGCACATTTGTTGTGTGTACAATGAATTTGCACATTTTTGTTTGTTTGATGAGTTTCCTCATTTTTGTGTGTACATTCAGTATACACATTCCAATGTGTATGGTGAGTTTGCAATTTTTTGTGTGAACTGTAGTTTGCACATTTGTATGTATACGATGAGTTTGGACGTTTTGTGTGTACAATGAATTTTCAAATTTTTGTATACCTTGAAGTATATATTTTATTAAGAATTGTTTTGATTCTTTAAGCGCTTTGTGACCCTGGTCTGGAAAAGTGCTCTATAAATACAAATTACTTTCTTACTGTATATTTTGTGTGTACGATACACACATCGTACAGATAACCTTATATCTTAGTATTATTGTTGACGTTGAAGTCCAATCTTCAACTGTATTAAATACAGTTCTTTTCCTTTATGGTTAACGAACCATGAAGCCATAATGAGTGAACCATCACTGCCCTGTAGGGCTTTAACATACCGTGTAATTTAATGGTTCACCACCTAATCTCATTACTAGCTTGGTAAGTGTGGCCGGATATACACAAGTATGTTTCTACAGCCATACAACCAATCTGCTGTTCATAACATCGATACGTTCATTCTTTTTCTAATTATATCTTAAATTTGTAGTAAAATACCAAATATTCCTACATAAATATCCATCAAATACACAATATATAAATACATAACATATATCTCTCCTCGTAGTATCTATATTATACAATATAACATGGTATAGTATAATATATATGCATACACAAAGCAGATATCCATATATATATATCATATATACACAAACATACAACCATCAACAACGTCTGTTAGTACTTAGTTGTGTTTGTTGTGACTTTGTGTTGACTTTGTAAACATATATTTTAAAAAGTAACCGTAAATGTTTTCTCTGGATCGTTTCTTCTGCTCCACGATGGTTCAGTTCCTCCCAAGAGCTTCAATTACAAACAGATTGACACAAACTGCGATGGATCCTCAATACTGCAGTGTTGTAGGAAGGTCAGTTCGAGGGAAGAAGCCAAGACACTTCAGATCCTACTGGAATTCATTAGCTTTATCCTCCATTGACGTCCCGACTGTGGTTGAGAAAAGATTTTTAGGTTTGATTTCTTCCGAGCATTTTCTTGATTGTATGTGTTGTGATGTCAGTTTGTGGTCATTTAAGGATTGTTCCAGAGCTGTGACATTTGTCAAAGGCTGTTTAGGAAATTAATAAATTAATCTTTGGTTCTTAATGAGTAGATGAAACAATTTCAGCTTCACTCGATTATTATGACCTTCATCTGAACTTTGATTGACTTCAACCATCAAGTTTGGATTAAACTATTTTCTTGCTTAGCCAACTTTAGTCAAGAATTTTAACTGTTATTGAACAATTTTCCCCTTTTATCAAACAATTTTCAATTATAATCAAACAATTTTCAACTATAATTAAACAATTTTCAATTATAATCAAACAATTTTCAACTATAATTAAACAATTTTCAACTATAATCCAACAATTTTTAACCATAATCAAACAATTTTCAACTATAATCCAACAATTTTCAACTATAATTAAACAATTTTCAACTATAATCCAACAATTTTCAACTATAATAAAACAATTTTCAACTATAATCAAACAATTTTTAACTATAATCAAACAATTTTCAACTATAATCAAACAATTTTCAACTATAATCAAACAATTTTCAACTAGAATCAAACAACTTTCAACTATAATCAAACAATTTTCAACTATAATCAAACAATTTTTAACTGTAATCAAACAATTTTTAACTATAATCCAACAATTTTCAACTATAATCAAACAATTTTCAACTATAATCAAACAATTTTCAACTATAATCAAACAATTTTTAACTAAAATCAAACAATTTTCAACTGTAATCAAACAATTTTCAACTATAATCAAATAATTGTCAACTATAATCAAACAATTTTAACTAAAATCAATCAATTTTCAACTGTAATCAAACAATTTTCAACTATAATCAAATAATTTTCAACTATAATCAAACAATTTTCAACTAAAATCAAACAATTTTCAACTGTAATCAAACAATTTTCAACTATAATCAAATAATTTTCAACTATAATCCAACAATTTTTAACTATAATCAAACAATTTTCAACTATAATCCAACAATTTTCAACTATAATCCAACAATTTTCAACTATAATCAAACAATTTTCAACTATAATCAATCAATTTTCAACTATAATCAAACAATTTTCAACTATAATCAAACAATTTTCAACTATAATCAAACAATTTTCAACTATAATCAAACAATTTTCAACTATAATCAAACAATTTTCAACTATAATCAAACAATTTTCAACTATAATCAAACAACTTTTAACTGTAATCAAACAATTTTCAACTATAATCAAACAACTTTTAACTATAATCAAACAATTTTCAACTATAATCAAACAACTTTTAACTGTAATCAAACAATTTTCAACTATAATCAAACAATTTTCATCTATAACATAACAATTTTCAACTATAATCAAACAATTTTCATCTATAACATAACAATTTTCAACTATAATCAAACAATTTTCATCTATAACATAACAATTTTCATCTATAACATAACAATTTTCAACTATAACCAAACAATGTTCAATAGACCCTAATCGTATTTTTCATACTTCAAGTTAGAATAAAAGCCTAGACAAGATTTTTGATTGGATAAAACAAATCAATGAAATTAATATAAATGTTTAAACTGGCTTGAGACTGTATGGTTTCTTCGCAAATAGAGTAAATATCTCATTATTGTTTGTAAAAAAAAAATCAAAAGATTCAGCGAATTTGAAAATAAATCAATAAATGTACTTGTTGATTACGTTTTATATGTTATTTTCACGCGAAAGCCTTCAAGGATTGTTCTATCTCCAGAGCGAGAAACACTCCAGAAGATGTTGGTGGAGAGTCTGCGAGCGATTAATCCAAGTGACACTACAGCTTGAGTTTCATTTTCACTTCCTTCAGAAGCCACAACACTGTTACTGCGTTATTGTCACGACTTGTTGCTTCCCGGGTTACATGTGACCCAGAATCCACGGCAGCGTCTCCAGGGACCTGCTGTGGGGACGAGACAGGAATATCCTCCTGAACGATCGCCGCGCACAACAGTACTTCATGTTTTATAAAAGTACCTCAGATACAAGGAAAAATACTGAACAAAAGTGTGTAGTATTTGATTTTATATACGTACGGATGTACTAAAATAGCCCTGAAGCAAAAAAAACGACTTTGACTGCAGCTAATAAAGAATTATACTTAAAAAAAACATACAATTATTAATGAAAACATATATTTTTTAACTCATTTATTTATTCATTTTAATGAAACATTCAAACTCAGGCTGGGATTGAACCCACAACCTTCCTCTCTATGAGGCCAAAGATTGAACAGTATTAAACAGAAAACCTTTGCTGTTTTTCGTGATCAAGTGAAGAGAAAAAAAAAGTGTTTTACAATTGAATTAAAGCCATGTTTTTTCAAATACATCTTCTAAATTATTTGAAGGAAAAACTACTCACAAACAAAGACAACAAAAAGTTGTTTTTATCCTTCCTGCATATGCATATGTGCGTATCATCTGCAGAAAAGTTAAAGTGATAGTTCACCCAAAATACTCATTTTCTACTCACCCTCATGTCGACTGAAGGATTATTTTCAGAGTCATCTGTTCTTTTTTAGAGTTATAGACAAAAATGTTTGTTCATTTTAATGTAGCAACTGGAGCTAAGTTGTCTTCATCTTCGTCCAAAAGGACAAAAAAAGAATAAATGAGTTAACTCAATTTCTGAGTAGAAAATGAGGTAAAGTTTGAATTTTGGATTAACTTTCCCTTTAATGGTTGGTGAGATGTTGGAGACGGCAGCGTAAAGAACTATCTTAATGCAAAAAAGATGACGAAAGCGTCTACTGAGATATTGAGATAACTTGAGCTACAAACAACCATAAAATATAAAATAATTATGACGTTTTTTTTGGTAACAAATTCTCTTGTCGAGGCTTCAATACAAAACGCTACAGTCGAGCAGTATATGAAGGTATTTGGATGTTTGTGTCTTTTTGGACGAAGACGAGGACAACTGAGCTCCCGTCGAACAATTAAAATGAACAGAGATTTTTGTCTATAACTCTAAAAAAGAACAGATTACTCTTAATAGAATCCCAACCCTTAGTTGATAGGAGGGTGAGTAGAAAATGAGTGAATTTTAGGTGAACTATCAGGTGAACTATCAGTATTTTTTTTTACTCTGAAAGCTTTTGTCATCTTTTTATGCATTAAGATAGTTCTTTACGCTGCCGTCTCCAACATCTCACCATCCATTAAGGGAACTTTAATCCAAACTTCAATCATTTTCTACTCAGAAATTGAGATAACTTGAGCTACAAACAAGCTGAAAATAGAGAATTATTTAATTTTTTTTCGTAACAATTCCTCATGTCGAGGCTTCAATCCAAGATGGACGT
Source organism: Callionymus lyra (assembly GCF_982586985.1). Lineage (NCBI taxonomy): Eukaryota > Metazoa > Chordata > Actinopteri > Syngnathiformes > Callionymidae > Callionymus > Callionymus lyra. The sequence continues at coordinate 9,353,482 of NC_141820.1, read as the reverse complement.
TACAGACGAGCAGTATATGGAGGTATTTGGATGTTTTTAAGTGTCTTTTTTGGATGAAAACGAAGACCACTGAGCTTATACGTTAAAACAGTTCGTTACGCTGCCGTCTCCAGCATATGACCATCCAATAAAGGGAACATTAATCCAAAACTTCACTCATTTTCTACTCAGATATTGAGATAACTTGAGCTACAAACAACCTTAAAATATAAAATTATTATTACGTTCTTTTTTGGTAACAATTCTTCTTGTTGGGCTTCAATACAAGACGTTACAGACGAGCAGTTTGGAGGTATTTGAACGTTTTTAAGTGTCTTTTTGGACGAAGATGAAGACAAAGACAACTGAGCTCCAGTCGCTACATTAAAATGAACAAACATTTTTGTCTATAACTCTAAAAAAGAACAGATTACTCTCAATAGAATCCCGACCCTTAGTCGACATGAGGGTGAGTAGAAAATGAGTGAATTTTAGGTGAACTACCACGTTAAGATTTTATTTCCTCTCAAAGCTTTTGTCATCTTTTTATGAATTAAAATAGTTATTTACGCTGCCGTCTCCAACATCTGACCAGCCAATAAAGGGAACTTTAATCCAAAATTCAAACTTCACTCATTTGCTACTCAGATATTGAGATAACTTGAGCTACAAACAACCTTAAAATATAGAATTATTTGAGTTTTTTTCGTCACAATTCTTCTTGTCGAGACTTCAATCCAAGATGGACATTACAGACGAGCAGTATATGGAGGTATTTGGATGTTTTTAAGTGTCTTTTTTGGATGAAAACGAAGACCACTGAGCTCCAGTCGCTACATTAAAATGAACAAACATTTTTGTCTACAACTCTAAAAAAGAACCGATTACTCAGAAAATAATCCCAAACCTTAGTCGACATGAGGGTGAGTAGAAAAGTGAATTTTAGGTGAACTACCACGTTAAGATTTTATTTCCTCTCAAAGCTTTTGTCATCTTTTTATTAATTAAAATAGTTCATTACGCTGCCGTCTCCAACATCTGACCAGCCAATAAAGGGAACTTTAATCCAAAACTTCACTCATTTTCTACTCAGATATTGAGATAACTTGAGCTACAAACAAGCTGAAAATATAGAATTATTTGAGTTTTTTTCGTAACAATTCTTCTTGTCGAGACTTCAATACAACAGGGACGTTACAGACGAGCAGTTTGGAAGTGTTTTTAAGTGTCTTTTTGGACAAAGATGAAGACAACTGAGCTCCAGTCGCTACATTAAAATGAACAAACATTTTTGTCTATACCTCTAAAAAAAGAACAGATTACTCAGTAAATAATCCCAACCCTTAGTCGACATGAGGGCGAGTAGAAAATGAGTGAACTATCAGGTGAACTATCACTTTAAGATTTTATTTCCTCTGAAAGCTTTTGTCATCTTTTTATGCATTTAGATAGTTCTTTACGCTGCCGTCTCCAACATCTCACCATCCATTAAAGGGAACTTTAATCCAAAATTCAAACTTCACTCATTTGCTACTCAGATATTGAGATAACTTGAGCTACAAACAAGCTGAAAATATAGAATTATTTGAGTTTTTTTCGTAACAATTAACAATAAAATTGTCGAGGCTTCAATCCAAGATGGACGTTAAAGACGAGCAGTACGGAGGTATTTGGATGTTTTTAAGTGTCTTTTTTGGACGAAAACGAAGACCACTGAGCTCCAGTCGCTACATTAAAATGAACAAACATTTTTGTCTATAACTCTAAAAAAGAACAGATTACTCTCAATAGAATCCCAACCCTGAGTCGACTTGAGGGTGAGTAGAAAATTAGTGTATTTTAGGTGAACTATCACGTTAAGATTTTATTTCCTCTCAAAGCTTTTGTCATCTTTTTATGAATTAAAATAGTTATTTACGCTGCCGTCTCCAACATCTGACCAGCCAATAAATGGAACTTTAATCCAAAATTCAAACTTCACTCATTTTCTACTCAGAAATTGAGATAACTTGAGCTACAAACAACCTTAAAATATAAAATTATTATTACGTTTTTTTTTGGTAACAATTCTTCTTGTTGGGCTTCAATAAAAGACATTACAGATGAGCAGTTTGGAGGTATTTGGACGTTTTTAAGTGTCTTTTTGGACGAAGATGAAGACAAAGACAACTGAGCTCCAGTCGCTACATTAAAATGAACAAACATTAAAAAAAAAATTGTAAAAAAAAAAAAAACGAGTGTATTTTTGGGTGAAATCTCCCTTTAACGATCTCTCAGTTCAAGCTGCTCCACGAAAACACAAGTTTTCTTGTGTCCACGTGCTGGACCTGCTGTACAGTGTGTGGACTGAAGGTTCCCACTCATGCGTGGATGCATCTCTGCAGAGAGAGAGAGTGTGTTTGCAGGTACGAGTTAATACATCCTCTGGTCCTCAGCACTGTCTCCTGCATAATGAAGGACACTCCGTCAAGAGCGCCCCCATTATTAGCATTCTGCCGGATCCTGCGGCAGAACCCCCCCCCCCGTTCTCCTCTCCTCCCTCGCCATCCTTCTCCCTCCCCCGACGGGCGGCGGCGGGCGACGGCAACAACAATATTGCAGTGTGTGGCATCGCCATGGCAACGGCCACGGTTCCCTGACACCCGTAACACAGCGAGCGTTGATCCGCGAGACAGAAATAGCTGGTTAGGGCTCAAGCATGCAAGGGGGCGGAGCTTGTGATGCGTCCGGAACATCAGATGTCGACGCCATTTAAAAAAAATTAAAAAATGGAGTCACATGTCAGGAAGTTATGGGTTTGAGTACGATCTGCCATCTGTCCTCGTCACGTTTGCTTGTAGTACTCGGGTCTGAAGCTACATTTGAATAATACAGAGGAGTATTGCGGTAATTTGAGGCGGCAGGTTTTTCAATGGGTTTGAATAATTCATTATATTTGACTAAGTTGACGGCTGCGGTAATTAGTCCCGATGTATGGAGCTCTGCTGGATTCTCATATCTATGTTGAAGTTTAAAGTTGTGATCCTCGCTCGACTCTTCTGTCTTCAGTGGTCAGTTTAGAGAATTCATTTTGATTTATTCATTTGTTTCAGCATCGTTTGTACTTTATAGTAGTAGTTTACAGTAAATGTATACGTTTTAATCACAAAACACTGTTGTTGGTTGATTATAGTTGAAGATTGTTTGATTATAGTTGAAAATTGTTTGATTATAGTTGAAAAATGTTTGATTATAGTTGAAGATTGTTTGATTATAGTTGAAAATTGTTTGATTATAGTTAAAAATAGTTTGATTATAGTTGAAAATTGTTTGATTATAGTTGAAAATTGTTTGATTATAGTTAAAAATAGTTTGATTATAGTTGAAAATTGTTGGATTATAGTTGAAAAATGTTTGATTATAGTTGAAAATTGTTGGATTATAGTTGAAAAATGTTTGATTATAGTTGAAAAATGTTTGATTATAGTTGAAAATAGTTTGATTATAGTTGAAAATTGTTTGATTATAGTTAAAAATAGTTTGATTATAGTTGAAAATTGTTTGATTATAGTTGAAAATTGTTTGATTATAGTTAAAAATAGTTTGATTATAGTTGAAAATTGTTGGATTATAGTTGAAAAATGTTTGATTATAGTTGAAAATTGTTGGATTATAGTTGAAAAATGTTTGATTATAGTTGAAAATTGTTTGATTATAGTTGAAAATTGTTGGAGTATAGTTGAAAATTGTTTGATTACAGTTAAAAGTGTTTAATTGTAGAAAATTATACAACATATATGATGTATACAAAAACAAAAACGGTGTATTATTTAAAGTGTTTGTTGTATTTTACTGTAATCAAACAATTTTCAACTATAATCAAACAATTTAAGGTAAGGTAAGGTAAGGTAAGGTAAAACTTTATTGATCCCTCAGGAGGTCTCCTTCGGGAAATTATTTTAAACTATAATCAAACAATTTGTATTATTTATCTTATATCTACTTTTCTATCTTACTGAAAATAATATTAACTTCATACTTAAATGAATATTAATCTATATTTTCCTTTTACAAATTGATTCATATTTAACAATGCTGGCTCTATCTATGTACTTATATCATGTATGTACGTCATGTGATCACCGCGTGTGTCATGCGAACAGAACCTAAATTGAAGCTAAAATCATTTCATCTATAGTTCAACGAATATCTCAACTTTGTATTATACGATGATTTTTAAAAACCTAAAGTAACAGTCGTTCTAAAAAGCTGATTTTCAAACGACAGATGCATTGAAGTGTCTCTGCTGCTCCTCCATCACTCCTGCCCTCCCTAAGACAAGATCTTATGTTACCGTTTGCTCTCTGCAACACTTTTTATTCTATTCCCTGCGCTCCAGTCTTCTTCTACCCTCGGCTTTTCCTCATTGTGTCAGCGGCTTCTTCCCGTGGGACTCCACGGAGGAACCAAGAGAAAGAGGAAAAAAAAAACAAGCTTCTATAACAAAGAGAAAAGGGGGATGAAACTCTTCCCCTCGCTTTGCTTTCTCTCCGTGTATAGTTGTTGTTTTTTTTCCAGACATATCTTTTCAACATCCTCTCTATGCTCCATCGGTTCCTCCTCTGACTGTCACCTTTTCTAAAGGAGCAAAGACCCAAAGCCATGTCCTGACTCCAGCCAGGAAAAAAGGTGCTGGTCTGGTGGGAAAAGGGAAGTGAAGTTTTCTGGTGGAAACAAAGAACTTAAGCAGAAGATTCTGCATTAAAAGAAGACAATTTGGACAATTTCTTGTTCAAAGGATCATGAAAACCACTTATGCATTTCCAATACATAACAAATGATTTGCTTTTGTAGAAGTGGATACATTTCTCGTCTAACAAAACATAAAACGTGTTGGTAGCGTAGCATTATTAGCAATAAAGTTAATTTTCTTGTCAATTCCAACAATTTTTAACTGTAATCAAATGATTTTCAAATATATAACCCAACAATTTTTAACTATAATCAAACAATTTTCAACTACAACAAAACAATTTTCAACTATAATCAAACAATTTTCAACTATAATAAAACAATTTTCAACTATAATCAAACAATTTTCAACTGTAATAAAACAATTTTCAATTATAATCAAACAATTTTCAACTATAATCAAACATTTTTCAACTGTAATCCAACAATTTTTAACTATAATCAAACAATTTTCAACTGTAATCAAACAATTTTCAACTGTAATCAAACTATTTTCATCTATAATCCAACAATTTTCAACTATAATCAAACATTTTTCAACTGTAATCCAACAATTTTTAACTATAATCAAACAATTTTCAACTATAATCAAACAATTTTCAATTATAATCAAACAATTTTCAACTTTAAACAAACAATTTTCAACTATAATCAAACAATTTTCAACTATAATCAAACAATTTTCAACTTTAAACAAACAATTTTCAACTATAATCAAACAATTTAAAACTTTAAACAAACAATTTTCAACTATAATCAAACAATTTTCAACTATAATCAAACAATTTTCAACCATAAACAAACAATTTTCAACTATAATCAAACAATTTTCAACTATAATCAAACTATTTTCAACTTCAAATAAAAACCGATCCTATCAAGTGCTATTGTAAAGAACACAAAAGCTGAAGACTTTATTAAGAACAACACACAGAAACAAGTTCAAATGTTACCTCACATTTCGTTAACCAGAATATCTGCGTACATACTTCTTTCGCCTCACAAAGTATTTGTTCTGCGAGTAAAGAATATCATTAGCCGTATTATCCGTGCGGCGTTGACACCGATGTGCGAAGATTGTGCCAAGAAGGGCTTTGATGCTCCTTTGTTAGCCTCCAGTAAAGACGCCGGCGGAGATCAATGCCTTTTCAGAGTAAACTGGGTCATTAAGGGATAACTACCACCCACCTGGCCCCCTTCCTTATCGACCACATCAGGAGGAAAGATGGAGGGGAAATAACAAAAGCTCAAGTGTGCACAGACCTCACACGTTCTCTGTTTGAAAAGCCAGCCGGTCCCGAAAAGACCAGCGAGCACCTTGATGCTTCTCGAGTAGAGCTGCCTCTTTTATTCATCACATCTGTGTGGACATGATTACCGTATTTTCCGGACTATAAGACGCAGTTTTTTTCATAGTTTGTCCGGGGGTGCGACCTATACTCTGGAGCGACTTATGTGTGAAATTATGAACACATTATGAGTGCACGGATGCTCCTACCCAGGTGCAAAACAAATAGACTCAGGGACTCATTCATTCCTCGGGCTATTAAATTGTACAATTCTGAGTTCGGGGGCAGGAGTGGAGTGAAAGTATCTGGATGTTCTGTTCCATGTTAGTCTTTGTATCCTTTGTCTTTGTTGTTTTTCTTTGACCTATGTTCTTTGTCTTTATCTTTATACTTAGATTGTGTTATCTTGTTCTTCCTCTTATGTTCTTTTCTTATTTTATTTTTTATGTATTATTTTTTATTGTTTATGAAAAATTGCTGGCTACTTGAAAAAACAATTTCCTGAAGAAGACCTCCTGAGGGATCAATACATTTTTACCTTACCTTTTACCTTACCTTACCTTACCTTATTATTAACGGTATATCATTTTTGACATGTTATTTTCACACTAAACCGCAAGAGGGCGCTCTAGGCCTGTGTTGATAATTTTAGAAGAGGAAGCGCTGCATCTTCTACCTCCGGAGTTAGTTGTTTAAAAGTGACACCGATGATGAAGCTATCATTGGATTTGAGTTGTTTGGAGTTACACGGATGGTTTGGTAAACTTCTTAGTTATTTATGCTAAAGTTCTCTGAATAACTCTTAATATGTTATGTTAACATACCAGGCACATTCTCAGTTACTGTACAATTATTCAGCCTGTTGTTGCCTCTATTCTATTTTTATTTTAAATTGTCTTTCAAGATGACATGTCTGTTCTTGGTGTTGGATTTTATTAAATAAATTTCCCCCAAAATTGTGACTTGTACTCCAGTGCGATTTATATATGTTTTTTCCCTCTTTATTATGCATTTTATGGCTGGTGCGACTTATATAATACGGTAGATACTGGAGGTAGCAACATGGTGAGCATCTCCCTCAAACCTCTGGATCACCAGTGCTCCACGCATAGTTAGGGATGGGTAACGAACTTTGGTTCTTTTGCGCCACTGACCGAATGCCATGCTAGTACCGAGTATTAAAAACTTGGTACTACAAGACTTGATAATGTGAGTGATATATAGATCTACTTTTACAAAATCGGTTAAAAGTATTGTTCCGGAACCGGTATCGAAGTGAAAGTATCAGTGTTGGTACTGATATCGAAAGATCTTGCTTTACTTCCCAGCCCGACGAATAGTACAGTTGACATGTGTGAGATATCTGTGAGATACAGTACATAGTAGGTTTGGACCTGAAAACATTTTGGCCTTCAACAGGAATGATCACACTTCGCCTTCGAGACCACTTTTTCAAGGGTCTTAGCACTTGGGAGTTCGATGGTCTTCGGTCACTACGAAGGCACAACCTTGTCTCGCTAATTTTGTTTTTCTAAATCAGTTTTGGTATCGCTTTCACTTAGTCTAGAGCTGTGTCTCAAATTGCATACTTGCGTACTTAAACTTAGTGTTTTTAGTGCATAAGTGCGTCTCAATTCTTAGTATGTAAATGTAGTGCTCCATACACACTAAATTATCACTAAAACGCCCACAAAACTGAGTATGGATTTATGGACACTTTCTACCCTAAACGGCTCCATCTTAGTGACGTTGATGTTGTAAACAGAAGTTACGTCATATATATATATATATATATATATATATATATATATATATATATACATATATACATATTATTACAGATGTATTTTCAGCAGCAGTAGGAGGATAACAAGTCTTCGGTACTTACCGGTGTAAGTATCTTGCGAATATTTTGTTTCTTATATTTCTTGATCCAAACCAAACGTGCTGCCAGCAGGAGGCGATAGTGTTCCTACAGCTGGTTGAAATCATCGTTAAATAGTAGTAGAAGAAGAAGCTGTCGTGTCATTTCCTGTTCTTCCGAGCCCGACTCATGGTACAGTTTTAAGGTGTGAGAGTATGTGTGGACTACAGTTGATATGGAGATGAAAACATTTTAGCCTTCAACAGGAATGATCACATTTTGTATCGAGACCACTATTTCATGGTCTTTGCATTGGGTTCGATGGTCTTGGGTTGTCAATAACATTCCTTAAAAAAAGTATTTCCTTGTCTTGTTTTTATTGTTCTCAATAGTTCTTGGGCTTGACACTATCTGGTCTCGCTAGTGACAACTATAAGTACCTCGGTGTGTGGATGGACAGTAAACTGGACTGGTCCTGCAACACAGACCATGTATATAAGAAGGTTCAGAGTAGACTGTACTTTCTGAGGAGGCTTCGATCATTTAACATCTGCAAGAAGCTCCTCTGCATGTTCTACCAGTCTGTGGTGACAGTGTTATGTTCTATGCTGTGGTGTGTTGGGGTGGAAATGTGTCCAAGAGGAGTGTCAACAGGTTGGACAGGTTGATCAGGAGGGCTGGTTCTGTGGTTGGAATGAAGCTGGACTCACTGGTGACAGTTGCTGAGAGGAGATCATTGAACAAACTACTGTCCATCATGGATGATGACAGTCATCCTCTCAGCACTGTCATCAGTGAGCAGAGAAGCAGAATGAGTGCATGAATGCTCCTACCCAGGTGCAAAACAAATAGACTCAGGGACTCATTCGTCCCTCGGGCTATTAAATTGTACAATTCTGAGTTCGGGGGCAGGAGTGGAGTGAAAGTATCTGGATGTTCTGGTCTATGTTAGTCTTTGTATCCTTTGTCTTTGTTGTTTTTCTTTGATCTGTTCTTTGTCTTTATCTTTATACTTAGATTGTGTCATCTTGTTCTTCCTCTTTATGTTCTTCTTCTTATTTTATTTTTATTTATTACTTTGTATTGTTTTTGAAAAATTGCTGGCTATTGGAAAAAAACTATTTCCCGAAGGAGACCTCCTGAGGGATCAATAAAGTTTTACCTTACCTTACCTTACCTTAGTGTCAGTCCTGGCCAAGGCACTTTCCTAGTCATCTGTTGTCTGCTAAATACATGGCTAGGATATCGGGTGAGCAGTTTTACGAGAAAAATTTCATGATCTTTCAGAGATAATGACGTTGTAAGGAATCATTTCCAACAGGCAGTTGAAAATGTTCGTTCCACATACAATACTGTTGTTTCACATAATAATAGATAATAATGCATCCGGACAAATATGTTAACATGATATACTGGCTGTTATAATCTCTGAAAAACTAAACCTATCACAACCTAAATTGATTTGCTGTCAAATCGTGTGTTTGTTTAATGTCTAAGAAACAAAAATAGATGGTAAAAATTCTAAGTTGCCAATAACATCCCATTTAAACAAGACACAAACACGAATGAACAAAACGTCGGAACCTAGGACCAGGGCTGGGTATCGTATTTCGTACTGGTACTTACATACATTTGCTTCCAAACACTTTTCAGAACTTTCTTTTTCAATACTTGACACATGACATTACAAATAGTACACTTCTCGATAGTACAAAAGCATGTTTCGATAATCGGTACTACTGAAGCATTTTGTTACGCGCCACAAAAGAACCAAAGTTTTGATACCGAGTTTCACCCCAGACTTAAATAGGAAATAAAAACCATAGAATAAACATTTACTTGACATTGTGTCCAAGACCGTAGTCGTGACTGACCAACCACAGACCAGTGATCATGAACCTTTAGTAAAGCGTTGAATTGGGTCTTTTTACACAATCAATGTCTGTGTTTTTGATTGACTGACGAGGACAAATGTGTCACAAGAGCATCTGAGGCAAAACTATTGAGCCGGTGACTCTGGAAACGTGCGAACGTTAACAGTAACTCTGTGTGTCGTTGTTGAGAAAAACCAGAAGCAGTTTTTGCTGTTGTTGTTTTGTTTTGTTTTTTGGGCTCCACACCCTCGGGGTTGAATCAATAACCTTGAATAAATATTTGACTTGTGCCGTCACTGACATGTTTTTCTTTTTTTTTGGGAGCTGAGAAAAAGGATCTTGATATACAAGTCAACACATGCTCCGATTCATGCAGGATTTCATTTGGGAAGAATGTTTACCTCCCAGCTTTCCTCTGCTGCTCGGCACCTCGTACTATTTGTCTTGTCAAGGACAACAGTGTGTTATCAGTGAATCATTCAGGAGCAGGATTTTATTCTCAGCATCGCGGCGTCTGTTGACACTCCTGCCAAGATGCAGCGAGAACAATCCAACGGATGATTTTATACATTGAATTTATCGCTGCATTTTAAACCACTTGTTAGTTGATCTCGTCTGCAGTTGATTCAGAACTCTGCAGCGAGAATTCTGACCCGCTCAAGTAGAAGAACTCACATTTCTCCGATCCTTAAAACTCTTCACTGGCTTCCAGTTTCTTTCAGGATCAACTTTAAAATTCTGGTTCTTACTTTCAGAGCTATTCATGGTCAGGCTCCTCCTTACATCACTGATCTGATCCAGCCTTACACCCCAGCTCGGGCTCTGAGGTCTGTGGATCAGAATCTACTTATGGTTCCTCGCACACGGTTCAGGACCAGAGGAGAGAAATCTTTTCAGGCTGTTGCTCCTAAGCTTTGGAACGATCTTCCTCTCTCTTTGCGCTTGATGGATCTACTGACTCCTTTAAGAAACATCTTAAGACGTTTCTATTTGTTCAGGCTTTTCCTTGAATTTCTCGAACTCCTGTGTTGTTCTCAGTATTATCTTGATCTTTAAAGTATGTACTTTTTTGAGTATTGTTTTGATTGTCTAAGCGCTTTGTGACCCTGGTCTCGAAAAGCGCTATATAAATAAATATTACTTACTTACTTACTTACTTACATACTTATAAAAGACGACATCACTAACTCACTTCTGTCCAAAATCAAAATTCAAGAGGCAAAGAAATTTTTACTTGACTGGTCGTGATTGATTTTACTACGTTTTTCCTACAAAAGTATATCAGTGCCATCGGAATAATGGTTTGATTTAACATTGGGAATTTGAAACTTTTTTTTATTGAAATGTTTTTTAGTTTGTTTTTTTAAAAGCATTCATTAAAATATATATATATTTATTTTAATGATTTTTGTATTTGACGAATCAATTTGTTTCTATTGAATAATTAAGTTAAATTGTCTTTATTTTGAAAAGTTGAAATTCTTTGGGGTTTTTTTAGTTTTAAATTGACAAATATTTCTTTCCAAATTATTTAAATAAACGACTAATATGCATTTTATATTGAATTGAAAACGCTACAAATTGAAAAAAAAAATGGAATATTGAACTATATATGTAAAACAAAAACGGTTTTTTGATTAAATTGTTAAAAAATACCTTTCAATATATATAATATATTGAATTCAGTGATTTGACACCAACAAATTCAACCACAAATTATTGATTTCAATTATTCTATAAAAATAATACAAAATTAATTAATAAAAACTTTGTTGATAGAAATGCATGAAGTCAATTATGCAACAAAAACAAATTAAAAATGTAGTATACATTTTTTTAATTCAATATTTTTTTCAAACTATCAAAAATACAGTTTCAATACAATTTTTTTATTTATTTAAATTAGTCAAAATTTGAATCCAATGGAGAATAATACGTCAGCATTTAAAATGTAGTTGATTACAACCATTCAATATTCTAATGTCACTGATATTCTACCCATTATTCTGCCCTTGTTTCCATTGCTAGAGTAGAATTAAAAGTTGAGAGACGAGGGTCTTTTCTTTGCCCAAAGTGTAAATGAACGAAGCTTCGAATCGAAGTAAAATAAAAATAGTAATTTAGGAAACTTGTGTTTCCTGTCGTTATTCGAGCCAACGATGATGAACCTTCATTATCCTTGTCATGAACAGGAACGACTTATTCCGCCTCAAATCACAAGAATAAATATCTTTCCTTCAGCTTGTTACACTTTATACAACACGTCCATGATGTCATAACAATATGAATAAAACAGACACCAGCTCCATCACCTGCCATTTCTTCTCTTTCCTCTCAGTTTTTTTTTGCAGCTCAGCTTCTCTTCTGCTTTTTTTTCCCCCAGACTGCAGTTGCTAGGCAACAGCTGATTGAGCATGAGGGGTATGCAATTGACCAATTACAAGTCGTCTCAACGAAAAGTGGGTTACGCAATCCACGCAGGAACCGTCTCCGCTTTGTGCCGTTTGAGAGACGAATGTCATTTTTTTATAGCTTGACCTGAAATTGTGGTTGTTTGTATTTGCACTTAAAATGACCTGAAAACATATTTTAATTTATGCTTTTTTTCAACTGACACAGATTCAACGTCTTTTATTATAGAATAAATGGAATAAAAATAATAATTTGACATAGTAAAGACCAATAACATATAATAACTCACGTTGTTTTAAACCAATATCGTTTTTTTTTATTTTAAAACAGCAAACTTTTCTAAACACCCAAAACTAAAAATTAAGAAAATGTTTATGTAGTTTGTCTGTTTTTCCTAACCTTTGTTGAATAAATCCTGTTAAAATAATTATCATATAAGCACAATTATACATTTGAAATACATTTTGAAAACAAAAAATATATATAATTATTGCTATATAGGTCAGGCCTTGACTTCATTATTAAATATTTGACCGTAAAGTTGTTTAAAAACGTGCAATGAACGTGTACTTTAAGATAAATGTCATTTTTAACATCTTGCATTTAATTAACAGTGATTAAAACGTTTTAAACGTGTGTGTAAATGGAATGAAAAGAAAGAAACCGTGTAAAATAAATGTAGAATAACAACTAAATAAATAAAATATAATTGATAGTTAAATAAATATACCTAAATAAATACACAAGTAAATAAACACACAAATGTATTTTTAATATTGTTAATAATGCCAGGTTAATAATGACATGATAAAATGAAAATATAAAAACAATTTGACATATTTACAATAACAAGCTATTTCTATTGCATTTTATCTATTCCGAATATTCATTCATGACATACTATTTCATGATAATACTTCATACAGTCCACGCCTGATGATCAACGACTCAAACATACATGTAAATAAATAAAGTTCCTTTCATCGTGTAAAATGTCCTCACAAGCCTGGCTTTTAATTACCGTCCAGAGCCGTCGCGGCACCAGCGTTTCAATAATGACCTCCCGAGTGTAAACACAAACACACTACAGAGAAGAGCGGCTGAGTGTTATCTGGCCGAGGGCAGATGATTTATTAGTGACTCAGCCCAGCGCTCCTCGATGACGGCGCTGACGCTGGATATATGGAGCTGATAATGATGACGCCGAGCCCCGAGGCTCCACCACCACGAGGATCAGGTATCGTGGAATCCTTTATTCATCGCTGCGACGACAACGTGACTCGGATCAGAGCATTAATGACATTCAAAAGGTCTGATCGGCCTAAAGAAGGAAATGTGACTTTTGCCGTATAGTGTTTTTTAAACACAATAATTACGGGTTTAAAAAATGAACACGTCTATTTATTAATATTATTTATTGTTATTTAAACTGTTAAGTGTCTCTGTTATTGATTGACTCTATAAATACATTTGAATATATTTAATTGGGGTCAAATCTAGTTACAAAATATAATCAATATGTGAATTTAATTTGTGATTTCACACTAAATTGACCATCGTCCACCCGAGTGAATTGATTTAGAAAAACCAATCGTAATTATCAATCACAAAGGAAAGCCTACAAGGCCACGTTATACTCAAGGGAACCAAATATTCTGGTGGTGGTGGTGTCAGACTGCAGACTGACGTGTCCCCATTGGTGTGTGTTCAGTTCAGATACAATTTTGGGTGTAAAAATGTATTACATATGTTATTTTCTTACACCAAATAATTCATATTCTTCATTCATTCACAAGGAGACGCACAAAAAAACACAAACACTCACACGATTAGACAATTTTAGAGTTCTTAAGAGATCTCTGTATGTTTTTGGATTTTCGGAGGAAACTTGAGTACCAGAAGAAAAAACATTTGCCACTGTGTTCCCACATCCATATTATTTTAATGCAAATAAACCTTTTTATTAACATACAGTCTTGGTATTTCTAAAATGTGCTTTTAATTTAAGACATTTGAATTAAAAAGCCAAAATACAACAGTGTGTCATCAGCCAATAACATAACATGAATTAACGATATCTCCAGGGAAAGAGTTTTAAAAGATAAAAACAAATAATGAGGAAAGTCACGCCCTCGAAATTATTTAAAAGAAAAATAGAAAATGTTCTATATTTGTTTGTAACCTTCTTAAACTATGATTGTTTATTGAGAATTTAATTCATACAGTAGTTTGCCTCAGATGCCCTCTTGAGGAACTCATTTGTCCTTGTTAGTCAATCAAAACCACCAACATTGATTGTGTAATAACACCGAATTCCATGCTTTACAAAAGGTTCATGATCACTTTACAAACTCTGCTGGTCTGTGGTTGGTCAGTCACGACTACGGTCATGGACATAATGTCAAGAAGATGCTTATTCTGTGTTTTTTTTATTTTTCTATCAAAGTCTTGGGTGAAACTGGGTTTTGAAACTTTGGTTCTTTTGTGGCGCCAAACAAAAATGCTTTGGTAGTACCGACTATCTAAACATGCTTCTAGACGTGTACTACTTGTACGTGATGTAATACATTTACATCACTGATCTGATCCAGACTTACACCCCAGCTCGGGCTCTGAGGTCTGTGGATCAGAATCTACTGATGGTTCCTGAACACGGTTCAGGACCAGAGGAGAGAAATCCTTCCAGGCTGTTGCTCCTAAGCTTTGGCATCTCTGTGTTTGATGATCTACTGACTCCTTCAAGAAACATCTGTGTTTGATGATCTACTGACTCCTTCAAGAAACATCTGTGTTTGATGATCTACTGACTCCTTCAAGAAACATCTGTGTTTGATGATCTACTGACTCCTTCAAGAAACATCTGTGTTTGATGATCTACTGACTCCTTCAAGAAACATCTGTGTTTGATGATCTACTGACTCCTTCAAGAAACATCTGAAGACGTTTTTATTTGTTCAGGCTTTTCCTTGATTTTCTGGAACTCCTGTTGTGTTATCAGTTTTATCTTGACCTTTAAAGTATATACTTTATTGAATATTGTTTTGATTGTTTAAGCGCTTTTTGACCCTGGTCTGGAAAAGTACTATACAAATAAAAATTATTTACTTACTTACTTACTATTCGTAATGTCATTTTCCTTTTGTTAGAATTGACTTTGTTGAATAAGTATTGACAAAGAAAGTTCTGAGCATTATTGAAGTATCAGAATGTACAAAGGTTCCATCTTAAACTATTTTTCGTGATATAATATACGACGCATCGAGTCACTATTTTGTGTTTGTTTTGCCAGCAGCTGATTTATTGTCCACACAATGTCTTTCTGTCACATCTGCAGTATGTTGCGAACCCCATTGATGGATTCATGAATACATTTGCAGCTGCACCGTTTTATTGCCCATTAATTACTTCTTTTTTTTGTGACGACACAAGCTGTTCCGCACACAAACACACACACACACACACACACACACGCACACACACAGACGGATGCAAACACTGCAGCTTCTCCAGGATGTTGTGTCTTCAAGGACAAGGAGGCGTCGCCGGGAGACTGGAGTGCCTCTGGCGATACTGTAAAGAGGGGGACGGGGGTCACTACCGTGATGATAATCACTGATCCCAAATACCGCGACCTACACGCCGACACACGGGGTCACACCTCAAGCACACGGGCGCTCCCGGGAGTCGGGTGAACGAGGGCCGTCAAGGTCGGGCCCCGTGATGAGAGCTCTCTGGAACAAAGTATCGTCGCTGCCTCAGCACTCCGAGCGCCGGCAGTACAAATACTTTTGTGCTAAGTGGAGTTTCTTTTACACAAGACCTTGAGCCTCGGGCTCACCGCCGGCTTAACACCGACGCTATCGAGGCCTGAGAATCGGAGGACGGAGGGAATGATACCTGACTGGAGAGGTGTGGAGGTAGATGAGTGGATTATGAAAAAAAAAAAACCACCCGCAGGAAGGTGAAAAAAAAAAAAGGAAACGACAAAAAGGTTGTCTGTGACGACAACACAGGAGAAAATAGCGACACGATTGTTGAGCTTTGACGAGAGAGGAAGGTGTTTTTTGATTTTTGATCATTATTTTTGTTAAAACTGAATCTGTTTTCCAAGTGAAAAAATGTCTGATGAGTCATGTTCCCCCGATGATAATTCAAGGCGTGACAGGAAGAAGACGGATAAGAAAGTAAGAGCAGAATCACGATGCCGTCGATTCTTGTCAACAAAGAAACAAAGAAACAAAGATCAGAGATGGTTCAAAGTTACACACAGTTTGACTCGCACTAAAGAAGGAGGAAAACTAACATATCTTCAAAGGTCTGTTATCCGAGAGACAAAGGTGACAATGAATTACGACCGGTCTTACTCACGGTGACGGCGCTATAACAAATCTTCTTTTTCATCACCACAATCACTCTGCTGTGATTTGGTCAAACATCGAGGTCCGTCACCGCGCGTCATCAATCCAGGAAGTCTCCACCTACAAAGGACTCGTTGTATAAACAAGGCGGGGCCGTGATTAGAGCTGGCCGAAGAAGGAGTGAATCCAAAATAACGTCCTAATGGACTCCTCTCTCGTAACCTCTCGTTCGCCCAGATTTCAGATGGGGTAGAACTTTATAAAGTAATAACTTATTGTTAAGCCCAACACAGTGAAACATTTTGTTAACGATAATCACATCCACTCTGCTCTCTGATTGGTTTGTCACCGCACGTCATCAATCCCGGAAGTCTCCACCTCCTAGGGACTCAAGGCAGGGTCGCCGAAGCCAGAGAAGGCATTACTAGTCCATACCGGACTCTCGTAACCTCTCGTTCGCCAAGATTTCAGATGGGGAAGAACTTTATAAAAACTTCAAAACATGGTCATGATAAGAGACTTATCACATCTTAGATAGATGGATGGATGGATGGATGGATGGATGGATGGATGGATGGATGGATGGATGGATGGATGGATGGATGGATGGATGGATGGATGGATGGATGGATGGATGGATGGATGGATGGATGGATGGATGGATGGATGGATGGATGGATGGATGGATGGATGGACAGATAGAGAGGAAGACTTCAACATTTGAAACATGTGAGTCAGGAGAGTTGTGTTTTTACATAGTAAGATCACAACATCAAGAGCAATCAAGGGTTAAGTGGGGATTGAACCGGCAACTTCTCAGGCTGCAAACAAACCACTCTACTGTCTCGGTTTCCAGGTATCAGTTCTTGCAAAGCTTTGAATTTCTGTCAATTTTCTTTATGAATATAGACAATTTAAATATCCATCTAAACTATATGGATGAAGGGGACACCCTGGACAGGTCCGATCCGAAAGCACGCATATGCAGACAACCACTGACGAGAAAAGCATCATCCATCAAACCCCGAACCTTAAAAACGAGCAAACGAATCCGCCGCTCTTTTATTTCACCGCGATGCGTTCATCGGCGGCTCCTCAGCGCTATCTTCTGTGCCAGGTTTCAAAATGTCTGCCTCAGCTGGCGTTTGATCCATATCACAAACCAACCTGCCACTCTTTCACCCTCTGACAGCGGAAGGATGTTGTGACATGTTTGTTTTGATCCACTCGAGTGATGCACTTGATATGAGAGCGAGATTCACCTTCGCTTAACTTCTATCTGCTGCCACTGTGTTGTTGTTGTTGTTGCTCCGTCTTTCTGCGACGATCAAAGAGATACGTGCATGTGTGTGTGTGTGTGTGTGTGTGTGTGTGTGTGGACATGGTCAGGTTTGGTCTGTGTTTCCCGCTCACTTTGATCCGAATGTGCATCTTAATTTTTCAAGCCTTTGCACACTTGTCGACGGAACGGTTAAAGCCTTTAAAAAAAAAAAGCGCTCCAGGCTTTATTAATAATGCGCTTTAAAATTAAACCACCGGGCCTTGTGGGTGATGATAAAAAGCAGGAAATGGTTCCAATTAAGCGCGGATCTGATGTGTGGCGTTCTAAGTGGATAATAGACGAACAGGTTATTGTGTTAAACGAGAACTTTCGCGGGCCGTGAATTTCCGTGTCATCGAATTAACTCTTATCTGTTAGATTTATCAGCAACTTGTTGTTTTTTTTATATATATATATGAAGCGAGAGGTGAAGAGTTAATTCGACAATGAATGGCTCCAAATTCATCCTGATCATTAGAAGAAAATGATTTGACCAGCAGGAGATTTTCACAAAAAATAAACGATTCAAAGATTTAAGTCAGTAAGTAAGTAAGTCATTTTTATTTTAATAGCGCTTTTCTAGACCAGAAATTATCTTGTAGATGCAAAGCGGAGGGAAATTGTGAAAAGCAGTTTAATGTTGCTGTCAAGTTAGAAATCCGACTTTATGCTTTTACTTAAACAAAGAATAGAAATCAGAAATCTGGGGTGTGTCCCAAATTGTGCACTTCTGCACTTACATTTAATATTTTGAGTGCACAAGTACGTCCAGATGGGCAGTGTGCGAAAATGTAGTGCCCAATGAGCACTTAAATGGCCATAAAATTGAGTGTGGATCGATGAACACTTTCCACCCTCAATGGCCGCCATCTTAGTGACGTAGATGAAGCTAAACTGAAGCTAAACTGAAGCTACGTTACTGAGTATGCTACGTCTATGTATCAGATACCGACGTAAATGTCTTGAGAAAACACTCATTTTACCACAAAACAACACAACAACAGTAATAACACAATGAAACACAAATTAATAACTTGTTTTAATTGCCGTTAAGTGTCGATGATAGTGTTTCAACAACTGTTTACAATCAGTGTTAAAGAGTAGTTGAAGAAGAAGCTGTCGAGTCATTTCCAGTAAGTGTGTAGCAGCATTTGATTTAAGACTACACTGTTGAAATTCAAGCACTGCGCTATTAAGTGCAATGTCTTACCGTGTACTGTAAAGTAGTGCACTTAGAGAAGTGTGCGATTTGAGACACAGCACTGGTTTAAAGTCGCTGGTTTTTACTGGTTTTTTTACTTACTGCAAGATAAGAGTAGAACAGAGTTTACATGTCTGTCTGAATCCTTTCTGATCTTTATGGACCTGCCCAATACATCTTTAATCCCATATTTATTTGCTGGAATATAATTTGGCCAAAGATAGGAAGTTAAACATTTAGAAGAATTATATCAATAAAGGATTGTATTACTTTATTTCTTCACAGTTAATCATTCTTATGCAGCAGAATGACTGTGAGGGTCCTGGACCAATCACTTAAGGGGCCAAAAATCTTCTTTCAGTTCGAGTCGTGGGCCAAAAAATCTACTGTCTGCAACAGGAAGTGTTATTGTAAAATTGTCTTTGCATTCTTTGCTGCTATATCTTAATTACCTCGATGGTTGTCCTCTTTCATCAAACAATTCCATCAATTTTTTTTTCCTTCAAGAATACCTTCATATTTATGATATCAATACAAACTTTAATTTGTGGGCCACAAAGAATCACTTGGCAGGCCGTATTTTTGCCCCCGGGCCAGTTTGAGGCATGTGACTACGACAAATGATTGTCTGACTTTCTTCTTAAAAGCATAATTTTAAAATAAAATTCGACTTTTACCTTCAAAATTAGGTGTTCGTCTATTAAAATAGCTCGAAACAGGTTAGCACTGGCACCAAGGAATTGAACCTCATGTCACAATCCAATGATTTTTACCAGCTGCAAAGTTTTCATCGCTACAGTATGCGCTCGAGATTCTTGCCGTTGGTGTGAATCACTTGTTTATTTCGCTGCTAAATCCTCTGATTGCATCTCTGCGGCGCGTCACACATTATCAGCTGCAGCTAAGCAGGTGCCCTCGGTGTGAGACTCAAACGGTGCGATGTGTCATCGCGGATCGGCAGAGAATCACCAGCGACTCCCGGAGAATAATGAGGCCTGTAAGGTTTTCCCTGTAATTAGACGCTTCTAATGTGATCTTCCATATTCCTCCGCTTGTTTGTGGCGGGCGTGTTGTTATCCTTAACAAACCGTCGTGGAGCAAACCTTCCAAAGTCACTGACAACCATCTGTCGGGTAATTAACCTGGCTGACCCCTCGCTGCGAAACCAACGCTGCCTGACTGCCCTTCAGCAAGTCATCACACGACTGGCTGTGATTTTGCTGATGAGATCACTGGATTGTATTTACAGTACAAGCTCGGACGCTTTTCTATTACAAGGAGATTGAGAGGAGCGTTTTGTGAAGTCCAACTATGAACCCAAGGTTTTACTTGTACAAGTGAGAGTAGAACAGAATTTACATGTCCGTCTGAATCCTTTCTGAAGCACAGAGCTGTTAGTTCGCTGTTGTATCTTGGTTGCAGTTTCAGTTGCAGTTGAAGTTTGTGGTTGGTGGTAACTCCTTTGGAGATCATACAAGGCCGAAACAAAAGCAGTAAGATAGAGTAAGTAAATCAGTAATTTCCAATCACACACTATAAATATCTTAAAACATATAAAGACATGACTTCACGTGTATCACCATTGTTATGAGCTACTTCGGCACATTAGGGGCCAAATTCCTTTAACAGTATAATTCGAGAGCTAATTATACTATTTATTATATTATTATACTTTTATTCGTGCATTCTTTTTGTTGATTTTCTGAGACTCCTGTGTTGGTCTCAGTGTTGTCTTGACCTTTTAAGTATATTTTATTGTGTATTTGTTTGTTTAAGCGCTTTGTGACCCTGGTCTGGAAAAGCGCTCTATAAATATAAATTAATTACTTACTTACTTAAATAAGTAATTTGTATTTCTAGAACGCTTTCCCAGACCAGGATCATAAAGCGCTTAAACACTCAAAACAATATTCAATAAAGTATATACTTTAAAGATCAAGATAATACTGAGAACAACACAGGAGTTCCAGAAAATCAAGGAAAAGCCTGAACAAATAAAAAAGTCTTGAAAGGGTCAGTAGACTCCATCAAGCCCCCCGGCCAACTTTCCTTATATTTACCTAACAGGAAGTCTGTATATTGATACTGTCTTTTGATTCTTTGCGGCTCAATTTTTCTTTTCTATTTCTGTGTTGGTCCTTCTCCAAAAAAATAATCATACAGTATTATAAACACAGGCATCTTTATTGGTCACTGTATCTATCAACACCATTAATAATGTCCCAAACATTTTCTACGTACTTTACTGACAGTCAGAGGCCCACAGAACATATTGGAGATAATATTTATGGCTAGATATGATCCAGATTTTTACTTTAAATTTCTATAATATACTTTTTTCACTGCCTTAAGCAGACACTTTTTTCTTACAACAGATTTTTACGCACATAATCATGCACTGATGGGAGTAGGCTGTGACGCAGCTTGATTAATCCCACAACTTCTTAAGCCACAAGCCAAACCATTCTAAGGTCCCTTACCTCTTATTAATGGTGAAACAATTGATGAGGTTAAACAATGCAGTTTGGCTCAGTAGATGGCGCTCTAGATGTATGAACGATCATTTAATTGAACCAGCGATTGAAAGACGATAAAGCAGAGAGTGAATCTCATCACCTGCTCAACGAAACCTGGTCCAAACTGACGTATTCAAGGGTTCTTAATATTCATGAAATCTTCATCAGGACTAAACTATCCTCACCTCGAAGCAGACGGATGGAACGTTTTAAACACAGTTTATCCGAGAGAAGCGTGTGGCGGTTGATCTTTCCTCAGGTTAAACACGCCGCCCTGTCAGGAGAACAAGATTCACGTGGCCGCGGTCGTCCGATTGGTTTAACCAGGGTCGATACGGCATCGACGACGAGGAGAGAGAAACATCTTCACTGCTCTTCATTACACACAGAAAGTCAGGGAAATAAGAAGTTTTGATTTGTGATTTGAGAACGACCGTGTATTGGAAAAAGGTGCTCGTGAAGCCGCCAAAGCGTCATCTGTATTCAATAGAAAGCATAATTAATAAGGCTTTGCTTTTTAATGACGCCGCCAAAATGAATTATTGCTTCTCTCATCCCTTTGTCCCATTTCACTCAATCCAACTGCTTCATCCCGGGTCCTCCTTATCTCCTCCTCGTCGTCTTCCGAGAGATTCGATTTCACATATAAGCTGTCACAGAGGGAGGGGGTTGTGGACCGTTCTTGTCGCAGGCTTATCAGCGATGGAATGTGCCAACCCTCCAGTGCCCTCCAACGGTGGGTCTGTGCCCAGAGAAAGGCTAGTCTGGCAGGTCCCGAACGGCCGACCAGCTGAGCCCCCAATAATAGCCGCCACCTGACCATCTGACGCCGGTGATAATCTCGCCGGAGCTCCTGCCAGGAGGAGCGTTTTTTTTTATCATCATCCTCTGAGAGGGAATCGAGCTTCTACCTATTTTTTTTTACTGTTACTGCCCAAAAAGCGCTGCACAGATGGTTCGCACAAAGTGGATTTTTGTTAATTTTGTGTTTTAAGATAAGATGAGGAAGATAAATGATTGATTCCTACAATCAAACAGAGACTTCCAGAAACAGTAAAACAATCTTTGGGAAACTGAAAACAATTACCGTATTTCCCGGAGTATAAGTCGCAGTTTTTTTCATAGTTTGTCCGGGGGTGCGACTTATACTCTGGAGCGACTTATGTGTGAAATTATTAACGCATTATTACCGGTATATCATTTCACATGTTAGTTTCACATAAACCGCAAGAGGGCGCTCTAGGCCTGTGTTGATAATTTCGACGTAGAAGAGGAAGCGCTGCATCTTCTACCTCCAGAGTTAGCGGAGTTGTTTGAAAGTGACACCGAGGATGAAGATTTCATTGGATTTTAGTTATTTGGAGTTACACGGATGGTTTGGTAAACTTCTTAGCATGTTATTTATGCTATAGTTATCTGAATAACTCTTAATATGTTATGTTAACATACCAGGCACGTTCTCAGTTGTGTCATGTAACGTAACATACTGTACAATTATTCAGCCTGTTGTTGCCTCTATTCTATTTTTATTTTAAATTGCCTTTCAAGATGACATGTCTGTTCTTGGTGTTGGATTTTAACAAATAAATTTCGCCAAAAAATGCGACTTATATTCCAGTGCGACTTATAGTCCGGAAAATACGGTAATGATGTGAGTGTTTGTCAGAATCATACTTCCTGTTACAGAAGGTTGGCGACTTAAACGGTACAAAATATTTTCGTCCCTTATGTGATCGAGTTCGACACGTTGCTTTACTAGTATTTCCAAATCTAAGTTTGATTAAGAAACCTGTTCTCTGTCTTAAACTCTGACCGTTTACAGTACACTGTAAGACAGTGCACTTACTTGTGCAGTGTGCATGTTTTCACAGGGTAGTACTGTCTCAAATCAAATTTGTTCCCAATTAATACAAGTATTTATTAGGATTCAATTAAGACAAATGTACGTCAATGAATCAGATGTTTCAGTGAGTTGTGCAGGGAAGGAAAATTATTGTAGAAATAATCCAAATGTAATAATATGCATTTAATTGAGCTCTTAAGGATCTGATTAGAAGAACATAAATGTAAAAGTTTGACACTCCAATCTGCCATTTTGACTTTCCTATAACTTTAGACCTGATTATACTCTGTAAACATTTGCTCCGTTTATAGCATTTCAAGCCGAACGTTTCAGACGTGTTAATGAGTCATATATTACAATGAGTGATAAAGGAATGGAAAATGATTGAAGGAGAAGCCAAATCAAATTAAATAAAAAACTCACTGAGCTCCCAAGAATGTGATGAAATAAAGCTCTGTTTTGACTCTAACTTTAAACCTGACTCCCATCAGATGAGTTTCACAGCGACATGTTTTTAGGTGACGTGTCAATCGATCAGGTATCCCAGTGCAGGGGAAAACTCAATACAATGTAGTTAAATTGAATGAATTGAGCTCTTAAGGATCAGATTAGATGAAAGTAAAAGTAAAAGTTTGACGCTCCAATCTGCCATTTTGACTTTCCTATAACTTTAGATCAGGTTTCCCAGTGCAAGGGAAACCTCAATCAAATGTAGTGAAATTGAATGAATTGATCTCCTGAGGATGAGATAAAGGTATAATTCTGCTTCTCTGATCACTTTGACTTTCCTCTAACTTTAGACCTGACCCCGGCAGAATAACCTCAATAAACATTTGATCTGTTTTCTATTTAAAATATTCATATAAATTTAAAAAAAAATCAAATATCATGACAGCATAGTAACTATAAACATATTTATAAAAATCTATATTTGACAAAAATTTACATTAAGGTTGAAAGAAACTTCACTTTAATTAAATTCATATTAGATCTTAAAAAAAAGAAATAAGAGCTATTTTTTTCTACTGATGTTACATTTTGTCATTAATACATTTTTTATATTTTTATCCAGTGTAATAATTGACTTGTGAGTGTGTTTAGATCGTATCAACTATTTGGAAAATTGGTCTCAAATATTATATATAAAAAATAACATAAAATAAATTGCACAAAACGTGTTTGGCTCAAACGCTCACTAGTTAGTTAAGTGTTAAGGACAGTATTTGATCAGTTAAAAGCGTTTGTATAAAATGTCTTCCGACTCCAGAAGAAGCTGGAACACCTGCCTCGTGTAAATCCTCCCACAAAGCACCGTCGAGGAGGTTTTTATGTGTTTCACAGCTCAGTTACTCCAGGCTGCTCCTTCTCCTTCCTCCCCTCGGTTCATCCACGGCTCCGGCGGGCCCCGCCTCCCCTGGTCATGGGGGTCCGTATCACTCTTTGTTGCGACTCGTGGCCGTCCTTGAGGAGACAGACGGCGGCTCGGCAATGACGGCAGAAGTAATTGACTGTTAAACTCTTATGGATTTCCTGCCTGCTGATGATGTAGCAGCCTGAACAGCCTAAACTGTACCACCCCCGCTGTTTATTAGCATCACACACACACACACACACACACACACACACACACACACCTCTCTACACACACTTAGCCAGGTGAGAAACACCGACGTCTCTTCTGGTGAGTTTCACGCTCAACAAACTTTCACTTTGGCTTCTATTGATAAAGAATATTTCCACTGTAAAGGCTTCATAGCGACTGGACTCAAACCCCTCGACAACGTCAGAGCACTTTATAAGTTAAAATTACTCTATTTCCAAAAGCTCCTTTAATAAAGTGGAGGGTGATTAAATGTCCTCAGGGGCCACATTTTTATAAAGTAGCTGTATTGAGGGGCCATCAAGCAAAAACAATGGATTTAAAAAGTATAAAATCAAGCTAATACGCTTAGAAAGTTGTTTAATCTTATTAATATAACTTTTATTTATTTGTTTATCTGATATACAAGCATTATTTTTTCCAAATGTTCATTTTATATTCACTTTAACTTTTTTAGACAACGGGGATTAAGAGCCGCTCAAATATATTTATATATTTTTTATTATATAATGAGATTAAAGTCGGATAACATACATTTATTTTGGGATCAAAGTCGTATTGAATCCACGTATTCCAAGATTAAAGTTGCATTAAAAAAGTGCACTGTAATAAATGCATTTTATAAGAGTTTAATCTTGTAATAAATGCATTTTATAAGAGTTTAATTTTGTAATAAATGTATTTTATACAAGTTTAATCTTGTAATAAATGCATTTTATAAGAGTTTAATCTTGTAATAAATGCATTTTATAAGAGTTTAATCTTGTAATAAATGCATTTTATAAGAGTTTAATTTTGTAATAAATGCATTTTATAAGAGTTTAATCTTGTAATAAATGTATTTTATACAAGTTTAATCTTGTAATAAATGCATTTTATAAGAGTTTAATCTTGTAATAAATGCATTTTATAAGAGTTTAATCTTGTAATAAATGCATTTTATATGAGTTTAATCTTGTAATAAATGTATTTTATACAAGTTTAATCTTGTAATAAATGCATTTTACAAGAGTTTAATCTTGTAATAAATGCATTTTATACAAGTTTAATCTCGTAATAAATGCATTTTATACAAGTTTAATCTTGTAATAAATGTATTTTATACAAGTTTAATCTTGTAATAAATATATTTTTATGGCTAAGAACATTCTCCAACTTAAAAAATTTTAAAAAAAATATCGTACGAAATTAAATAACTATATTATTATTATTATGGGAGGATGTGGATCTATTATTGATTTTTTCTTGTTGAAAACTTTACCTAAAAGTATCTTCTTTTACTTTATTTTTTTTCTTATTTTACGTTAAATTATCGTATTTTATTTAACTAATACCTTTCATGCCATTAATATTGTTTAATTTTAATAATCTGTAACGCCGCCACAACAAATCCCAGTTTTGTGTTTACAACGCCGGCCATAAAGTTTTCCGTCTCCGATACCTTAAGACGTGCTTTGAGATCTTTATCTCGACGCTCCAGTGTGGATGTAACGAGGAGAACTCAAGGATTGCATTTCCACCTTGAGGTTCTGGCGTGAACTGTTTGTTTTCTCGCTCCTCCCTGGGAACCAGTAGCTAAGCATAAGGTGTTTACCAGGCCGGGCCCCCCGGGTGAGGGGTGGGGAGGGTTTGGAAAGATGGGAGGCGCCGCCTCACCCGTTGTTTCCTCACGTCCCGTGCAGAAGTGTCGAGTGAATCACTGAAGCTTGGAGAAAATGTCTTCTTCCTGCCTCTCCAGTCACTTCTCAGTGTCCTCTTTGTGCCACCCCTAGACTTGGAGTCGCGTCCCACTGTACACCGGCGGGCGTCTTTTTTAGTTTCCTCCTTCCACGTGTCGTCGTCGCTTCTTCTGGTCCAGGATGTTGCGATTCCCTTATTTTTTTCCTGCTCCTGGAAAAATGGAGCGTCGGTGTCCCGCGGAGAGCTGCTGTATTTCTACATCATTAAATCTCCCCAAGGTCGCGCGAGAGGCCGGACGCCACGGGTGTCGGATTGGAACTGTGCTCCATCGAGAGGCTGGTGGAGGGAACGAGTGATGAACGGAAAGAAGAAGACTTTTATAATCGTCTATGAAGTCGTCCGAATAAATTCTGAAGCCGATGAAAAACATTCACTTATTCTATCTTCCGGCTTCACTTGTTGACCTTGGTTGAGCACGAGATTTCGCTCTTTACCCGGATCTAGACGAGATTTTCTTTTTTTTTCTGTTTTCCTGCAGAAGCGGTTATGGTGTGCGGTTGTGTTTGTGTACGAGTGTCTGGCGGGGTCCAGCTGGCTCGCTGGTGAGGGCAGGAAAGGCCATGTTCTGCTGTGTCTGCTCCCATTAACTCCGCGACACTATCGCGCTCTCTTAAGGTTACAGGAGCCGGAGTCGCCCTCCAAACACAACCTGTCCTCGCAAACCACTGCCTCTGGCCAAGGATGGGAAACTACTCACACACACACACACACACAAACACACACACAACCACGCATTTATTTTTCTGGTGACGCTTAGTGTTAGTGTGACTCTTATTTTAAATAGCCCTGATGTACAAAAACTCACTTTACTAAAAGTAAACAACACAAGGGATACCACAAACACATTTGTTTTCGGGCCTTTGGGTCATCTTGACCCTGAGATAACACAAGGGATACCACAAAAGCATTTGGTTTTTTAAACCTTCGGGTCATCTTGACCCTGAGACAACACAAGGGATACCACAAACGCATTTGTTTTTCAGGCCTTCGGGTCACTTTGACCCACACACAACACAAGGGATTCCACAAACACATTTGTTTTTCAGGCCTTCGGATCACCTTGACTCTGAGATAACACAAGGGATACCACAAAGGCATTTGTTTTTTAGGCCTTCAGGTCATCTTGACCCTGAGACAACACAAGGGATACCACAAACGCATTTGTTTTTCAGGCCTTCGGGTCACCTTGACCCACAGACAACACAAGGGATTCCACAAACACATTTGTTTTCTGGCCTTCGGATCACCTTGACTATGAGATAACACAAGGGATACCACAAAGGCATTTGTTTTTTAGGCCTTCGGGTCATCTTGACCCTGAGATAACATAAGCGATACCACAAACACATTTGTTTTTCAGGCCTTCGGGTCACCTTGACCCAGAGACAACACAAGGTATACCACAAACACATTTGTTTTCGAGCCTTCGGATCACCTTGACTCTGAGATAACACAAGGGATACCACAAACGCATTTTTTTTATATTTTTTTTTAATAAATATTTCTAGTATGTGTTAAATAATTTTCTTTTTGTTACAATTAACAATATAAATTTGGTATATTAAAAAACGGATAGTTTAGGAAACGTTGTTAAAGTGAATTTATTGTTAGTGGTATCAGAATTTTTTTCTATTTTCTAATTGTTTTACACACACACACACACACACACACACACACACACACACACACACACACACACACACACACACACACACACACACACACACACATTTCTTTTTCTGGTGACCCTTAGTGTTTCTGTGACTCCTATTTTTAAAATCACTGATGTACAAAAACACACTTTACTAAAAGTAAATAACACAAGGGATACCACAAACACATTTGTTTTTTAGGCCTTCGGGTCACCTTGACCCTGAAATAACACAAGGGATACCACAAATGCATTTTATTTTTAGGCCTTCAGGTCATCTTGACCCTGAGATAACACAAGGGATACCACAAAGGCATTTTTGTTTTTAGGCCTTCTGCTCATCTTGACCCTAAGATCACACAAGGGATACCACAAAGGCATTTGTCTTTTTAGGCTTTCAGGTCATCTTCACCCTGAGACAACACAAGGGATACCACAAAGGCATTTTCGTTTTTTAGGCCTTTGGGTCATCTTGACCCTGAGACAACACAAGGGATACCACAAAGGCATTTGTTTTTTAGGCCTTCGGATCACCATGACCCAGAGACAACACAAGGGATTCCACAAACACATTTGTTTTCTGGCCTTCGGATCACCTTGACTCTGAGATAACACAAGGGATACCTTGTCCAGTCCAACCACACAACCAAAAAAAACCCAAAAAAACAGTTGTTATTGTAAATTTGTAAAATATTTAAGCCTTTAAATCTGGACATAAAAGCAGGACATGAAACCTAAAGTCCTCTTAAAGCACAAAAGAAACAAAGTGATGCTAATAATGTTGAATGTTAAACTCCAGCGAGTATCAATATTGTAAACGACTCCCGCGGTAAAAACCGGCTGCAGGTCTTCACCTCTGACGGAGCCGAGCACACACGGGTGTCCTGGAGAATAACAAAGCCAATTAAAGCTGCACAACACGGTCCTCCCGGCGACTCCGGGGCCCCAGAGGACTCAATTACCGCTCCTGGTTTACGGGGACACGAGGCAGGGACACGAGGAAGGGACACGGAACTGAAAAAAACTGGAAGCTTTCGCGTTGTTGTCCGTGTGAGACACGGACGTCGACCATCGCGATACGTTTCCTGAGAAAAATGGTGTTTGCGTCTTGGAATAGAAATGGACCCCGAGGGGATTCTTCTTCATCTAACTTCCTGCCGCAATACAAATGAGCGAAGAGAAGGTCGTTGAAGGTCATTTGGAGTTTTTCCGTCACTTAGTCTTTTCAATCACAATCGCAGGCCTTAGAAAAGGAAATGAGAGCAAAAGTCATTCCTTCTTTTCCACTTTAGTCTTGTGATGGATGAAAACAAATGTGTTTGTGGTATCCCTTATGTTGCTTCTTCGTCAAAGAGAACGGGATGACCTTGACCCTCAGATAACACAAGAGTTAACACACTTTAAATCAGCGCACAACGCTTATTCCCTTATGGGGGCGGCGGGGGGGGGCCTGGAGTCTATCCCAGTTTCATAGGGTGAGAGGCAGGGGACACCCTGGACAGGACGCCAGTCTGTCGCAGGGCACACAAAGACACACAACCATGGGGACTGTGGGAGGAAACTGGAGTGTCCGGAGTAAACCCACTCAACACGAGGGAGAACATACAAACTACACACAGATATTCACTGAAATATCGCAATCAATTTTTCACGATACTCTTTTGATATTTCACTACTTTTGCTTTCCTTTATCATTGTTATAATTTCCTTTTAACATTTTTTTGCTGTCAACTAAATTTTTGTAAATCTTTATTATAGATTTCCTTTCATTTTTCATTTTTTTATATTTACAATTCACACGGCGTTTGCTCATTTCCATGTTGCAATTCAACATCCGGCCGCTAGATGGCAGCAAGCAAAACGACACCTGTGCGATGACTGAGGACGAGGGGATACAGTGACTCCAGCCGTTTTGAAGCTGTTGTTTGGACATTTTTTTGGTTTAAAAACAAATGAAAGCAGTTACGACTTCGTCAAGAGTCATGTGGTCTGTAAATACTGGGTATGACTGAGGACGAGAGGATACAGTGACTCCAGCCGTTTTAAAGCTGATGTTTGGACATATTTTTGGTTTCAAAACAAATGAAAGCAGTTACGACTTCGTCAAGAGTCATGTGGTCTGTAAATACTGGGTATGACTGAGGACGAGAGGATACAGTGACTCCAGCCGCTTTTAAAGCTGATGTTTGGACATATTTTGGTTAAAAAACAAATGAAATCAGTTACGACTTCTTCAAAGTCATGTTGTCTGTAAATTCTACAACACCAGAGTCAAGTACTGGACAATACTACTCATATATACTTGTTACTACAGTATCACGATATATCGTATCGTTGCCACTACATCGTGATATCATGTTGCAAGATTCTTGACAACACACAGCCCTAGTTTGCAGCGTGTGAAAAAAAAGACAGTAACGAACAATAAATCGAGTTCATCCACAGACATAAAAAGCTTGTAAGGACTGTGGATTGTTGTCGTTCTCAATAACTGACTCACACCAGGGAGCAGTTGTGTTGCATCAGGACTGATTGTGGAGAAAGAAGTGGGTTGAGAGTGACGGAGAAAATAGAAAGATAGGAATAACAGGAGGAGTTGTACTTGATTTTTCAAGGTCTTGTCAAAATATGAGAAGATAATGTAAGTAAGTGAGTCATTTTTATTTATAGAGCGCTTTTCCAGACCAGGGTCACAAAGCGCTTAAACAATCAAAACAATATTCAATAAAGTATATACTTTAAAGATCAAGATAATACTGAGAACAACACAGGAGTCTCAGAGAAACAAGGAAAAGCCTGAACAAATAAAAACGTCTTCAGATGTTTCTTGAAGTAAGTAAGTAAGTAATATTTATTTATATAGCGCTTTTCGAGACCAGGGTCACAAAGCGCTTTAACAATCAAAACAATACTCAAAACAGTACATACTTCAAAGATCAAGACAACACTGAGAACAACACAGGAGTTCGAGAAATTCAAGGAAAAGCCTGAACAAATAGAAACGTCTTAAGATGTTTCTTAAAGGAGTCAGTAGATCATCAAGCGCAAAGAGAGAGGAAGATGGTTCCAAAGCTTAGGAGCAACAGTCTGGAAGGATTTCTCTCCTCTGGTCCTGAAGCGTGTTCAGGAACCATAAGTAGATTCTGATCCACAGACCTCAGAGCCCGAGCTGGGGTGTAAGGCTGGATCAGATCAGTGATGGAAGGTCTGACCATGAATAGATCTGAAAGTAAGAACCAGAATTTTAAAGTTGATCCTGAAAGAAACTAGAAGCCAGTGAAGAGTTTGAAGGATCGGAGAAATGTGAGTTCTTCTACTAGAGCAGGTTTTGTATTATCTGCAGGCGAGACAGATGATCTGGAAACACATTTACAAACTATAGAAACACCTTTACAAACTATAGAAACACCTTAACAAACTATAGAAACACATTTACAAACTCTGGAAACACATTTACAAACTCTAGAAACACATTTACAAACTCTAGAAACACATTTACAAACTATAGAAACACCTTAACAAACTATAGAAACACATTTACAAACTCTGGAAACAC
The DNA here is from genome assembly GCF_982586985.1 of Callionymus lyra. Classification (NCBI taxonomy): domain Eukaryota; kingdom Metazoa; phylum Chordata; class Actinopteri; order Syngnathiformes; family Callionymidae; genus Callionymus; species Callionymus lyra. The sequence continues at coordinate 9,321,547 of NC_141820.1, read as the reverse complement.
ATTTACAAACTCTAGAAACACATTTACAAACTCTAGAAACACATTTACAAACTATAGAAACACCTTTACAAACTCTAGAAACACATTTACAAACTATAGAAACACCTTAACAAACTATAGAAACACATTTACAAACTCTAGAAACACATTTACAAACTATAGAAACACCTTTACAAACTCTAGAAACACATTTACAAACTCTAGAAACACATTTACAAACTCTAGAAACACATTTACAAACTATAGAAACACCTTTACAAACTCTGGAAACACCTTTACAAACTCTAGAAACACATTTACAAACTATAGAAACACCTTTACAAACTCTGGAAACACATTTACAAACTCTAGAAACACATTTACAAACTCTAGAAACACATTTACAAACTATAGAAACACATTTACAAACTATAGAAACACCTTTACAAACTCTGGAAACACATTTACAAACTCTAGAAACAGATTTACAAACTCTAGAAACACATTTACAAACTATAGAAACACATTTACAAACTCTAGAAACACATTTACAAACTATAGAAACACCTTTACAAACTCTGGAAACACATTTACAAACTCTAGAAACACATTTACAAACTATAGAAACACCTTTACAAACTCTGGAAACACCTTTACAAACTCTAGAAACACATTTACAAACTATAGAAACACCTTTACAAACTCTGGAAACACATTTACAAACTCTAGAAACACATTTACAAACTCTAGAAACACATTTACAAACTATAGAAACACATTTACAAACTCTAGAAACACATTTACAAACTATAGAAACACCTTTACAAACTCTGGAAACACATTTACAAACTCTAGAAACAGATTTACAAACTATAGAAACACATTTAAAAACTATAGAAACACATTTACAAATTCCAGAAACAAATTTGAAAATTCTGGAAATCCATTTAAAAACTGTATCATTTTTTTTTACAAACTCTGGAAACACATTTACAAACTATAGAAACACATTTAAAAAACGTTAGTAACACTTTTAAAAACTCCAGAAACAAACGAAAAAATTCTATAAACACATTTAAAAACTGAAGTTTTTTTTTTACGAGCATTAGAAACAGATTTACAAACTCAAACTGGAAACAAATTCCCAAAGTTGCTGATAAAAATTACGACAAAATTATGAAACAAATCTACAAATTTTGGAAAAAAATGTGCCGTATTTGAGAAATAAATGTAACAAATTATTGTAAGAAATATACAAAATAAAAAAAAATAAAATGTTTACAATAATTAAAAAACAAATGTCACAGTCGTGACATAAAATGACAAAGTTGCGAAACAAAATTTGCAAATGCGTCAATATGATGTTAAAATGTACAGTGTGAGGAAGATTTCATTCTGCTTCGGAAGTTGAACCTTCTTCACTGTCGTTCATAGCTTTGCTCAAAGGTTGAAGATTCTTTCCTGCAGAGACGTCGACGATATAAAGTCTGGACTCCACTTCACACATTGTCCTCAGACGTTCTCTTCATCCTCCATTACTCTTGCGCTTCACCTAATGACCTCGGCTCCTCGTCCACATCTGCGGCGTCCACGGTTCGAGGCCGGCGAGCGCGACCCCGAGCGTGCAGATGGTTGCCGCGATAGCAGCTGCGTAATGATGTGCAGTCGTGTCGACG